>NW_025961606.1:0-46241 GCF_023159225.1 Perognathus longimembris pacificus | reverse complement strand
ACCCAAACGCAGGCTTTGTGTTAAAAGATTCTGGAGAAAACCAGCTGATGCAGGATTATCTTAGGGAATGAGCTGGCTGGCCAAAAGGGCTTAGAAAGAAGATATGGCACTTCCCACCTGATTTGGCTGGAACCTCTGTTCGCCATGTGTGACTAAGACTTGTCACCCAGACATCTGTTTGCAGGACAGAGTGAGACAAGTGTGACCTCAACTCAGTTCCTGTGGACATCATGCCCATCCATTCAAGTTGACACTCTTGATGACAGGCTGAGGTCTCAGAGCCAAGGGTCGGTAGCAAAGAAGCAAAGTTGTGTTGTTTGTACTCACTGATGGCTTCTGCTAGAACTCAGGTCTTACTGGGGTTTTCCCAGGTAGCCTCTGTGGGAAGGCTTTGAGGACGATTTATTGAATGGCTTCTCACAGTAGGAGAGGCTCTTTGTGATTTACTTTCTATAACTAGGAGAGTTTTAAGTGCTAGCAATCTTAGGATTTGTCCCCTGGGCAGAGGGGACTCCAGAGCTAGAAGCCTAATAAGGAATCCAGAATGAGCTGGATATGTCTAGACTGCAATCTTAGATCTGATACTAAATAATGGTGTGACTGTGATCAAATGAATGCACTTCATTTTTTTCACCAGGAAAAAAAAAGACTAGAAATTCCTTCTCCATTGTACGATTTATGTAAATTGTTTGGCATATTAGTGTTTAGAGCTTAAATAATACTTCTGTTTTTTTTGTGTTGTTTTTTTTTTTTTGTAAGTTTCTCAGAAAGACTAGGCAAATTCTCTTACCACTAAAGCTGCACCCACAGTTCATTAGTCCTTTTTCTACATTCCTTCCTCTGCTCCACAGAGGAACAAGTGGGAAATGTTGCAAAAGTTGCTCAGAACCTAAAGCTAATGTACATGGCGGTTAGTTAAACATCTGTAGGTCATTTATAAAGATAATCTTGCCTGTCAGTATCTCTTGGTGTTGTAGCAGTGGAATTTGGGGTTTTCATGATAACTAGTTTTGTCTCCAAAGTGTTCACCAAAATGACAGGGGAAACAGACCATTTAGGACCGAAGCATACCGGGTAGAAAAGACTTGGATTTATTGGGCATGGACTTAGTAAAGAGTGTCTTTACAGCTTCAATATGAGATGTTTACCAAAATGAGTGTCTCTCCATCTGACTCGTAGACCTATTCAAATCAGATTTATTTATACAGTGATATTTATAACATAAAATTGGACAGTCATTATTATATCATCTTTGTCCTCAGTAGAAAGGCATATTTACCTTTTTTGTAAGATCAAGAGACGCTCTAGAAAACCAAAAGAAAATTTTCTTTTAAGAACCCCAAATAATTCATCAAAGCTATGTTTAGCAGATTTGCGTTAGCAATGGCAGAGACAAGGAAATAACAGCTGCTATTTGTGGCTTGATCCCTGTCATACCTGACTGTCTCTAAGAGAGTAACTTGGCTCGTCACTATGGCTACAGAATTCTACTTCAGGTTGTGTTCTTTGATCTTCCATGAAGTATGCATAAAGCAGGCATATTTACAGAAAGGTTTCTCTGTCCAGCCAATGAAGAACGATGGGAATGGATACACCATTCAAGTGATAAGAACTCATTCATCAGTACCATTGGCCTCCTCAGCCTATTAGGTGTTGAAAAGATATGTCACAGCCATCCCAGAGGACCATGCAGAGATCATCACAGACAGGAGAAGAAGGTTCAAAAGGAGGTTTATTAGTGGGGGCCATAGTTCCCATGGGAGAGGGAGCTACATGGTGTCTGCACCTTATCCAGGTGGCAGCTTCTCTCTCTGGGGGTAAAGGGGAAGTAGATAGGTAGTGAGTAGGAGTGGCTCATTAGGTATGGGTGCATCTGGGGGCTAGTGGGAGGAGCTGAGGACCTGAGGCTAAGGAAATGCAAACAGGTATAAGAACCTCTGTGGTGTCATCCATGTAGAATAGGAAATGAAGAAAGCCACCTTGGCTTTTTCATTAACATGTTACACAATCTTGTGCAAATCATTTCCACATATGGCTTTTTACAAACTGGTCATATCATTGTAAGTAAGAGCTGGGCAATAACGACTTAGCATCTTAGTCAATTCTCTACCTAGCATAAATTCTAAACAGTACCAGATTTTGGGATTATTTTTGGGGGGGAGCAAATAAGGCAGACTTGCCCTGTATCCTCATGGAGTTTCTAGTTCCATGAAGATGACACCAAATGTTAATTTGAAAAGGACTTTCCATGTGGGATAAGCAAAATCAAGAGGAGTACATTTTGGAGCATATAACCTAAATCTATGAAATGTTTACAATATGGGAAGTTGTTTAAATGGTTGGTGGTAGAGAAAGAAAACTATACTTATGTTTCAGAAATTCATAATAGAAGAAAATATGGCTCCTGAGAAAATCTGTAGGAATAGATACAAAGTTTGTTGGTTGCCTTTTGAATTTCTAAGAATTGATGGATAGGTAGATAAAGGTACACTGGTAGCTGATCTGCCTGATATTCCAAATGAAAGAAACATGATATTTTTTTTCTTGGTCATGGGGCTTGAACTCTGGGCCTGGGCTCTGTCCCTGAGCTCTTCAGCTCTACCACCTGAGCCACTTTCTAAACATGATTTTAATATAGAATGGACAGCCTGTTCTATATGATGATAGTCTATTCTATTCTATGAATAGTGAGATTAAAGTTGAGAACTTCTTGTGTGGAGTGTTTAACAGCTACAGGTAAAAAGTGAGACTAGAAGCCATCTGGTGGTGGCTCAGTTATAATTCTAGCTTCTTAGGAGATTGCAATCTGAAGGTTGAGATTCAAAGCCAGCCTAGGCAGGAATTTCCATGAGTCTCTCACCTTCAAAGCCACCAAAAAGCCAAAGTAGAGCTGTGGCTCAAGTGATAGGAAAGCCAGCCTTGAGCGAAAAAGTTAAGGGGTATTGCCCAGGCCCTGAGTTCAAGCCCTAGTATGAGCATACACAGAAAGTAGATAATATTATGGTATCCTCTATACTTATGAAATGACTATTTACAAAATGGGAGTAAATGCCAACAAGCGCAAGTACCCCTCATTCCCAAGTGGGAGCAGTACAGATCCTGGTGATGGATTGAGGTCGCCCAAGTATGGTGATGGACGTAAATGGTCACACTTGCTTTGAGATAGAGCATTCTTCCCCCTGGTGTCAGAGCCTTTGTGTTCCTTTGCTAATCCAGTGGATTTGAGCATATAAAACTCCCATGTCTTGCTGTATACATTTTCAATGATATAGAGAACAGAAACAGTTTTACCTTAAGAAACTTGAATAAGCAACTTGAGATGGTGAATGTTATGGAAATGAAAATGCAGATATTCTCCACTTCCTGTGACACAGAACAGGGCACAGTGATGAGGGTGCCCCCACGAATGTCCCCAGTAAGTCTTTCTGAGGCCTAATGAATCCAACAGGCTGGACATGACATTGCTCAGTGACTTTTCTGCTGAGAGTGGACAAGGACAAGTTGCCTTTTGAAGGGGTGTTCTTGTTCTCTTTTGTCTGCCTTGTTTACAATGAAGAAGCTAATTCTTCCAATTCTTGCTCTGTGATGCTTGGCTTGGAACTTGAGGCCTTTTCCTTGCTTCATTTAAACCACTCCTCCAGTTCCTTTTTTTTTTTTTTTTTTTGGCTTTTGAGTTATCTTTGGATAGTCTTTTGGGCTGGCCAGCCCTCCCCTTCCTCTATCTCTTCCACCTTTCTCCCTTTTCCTCTGCCCTTCTTTCACTCTTCTTCCCCTTTATCTCCTCCTCCCCTCCCTCCCCTGCTTTTCATTTGATCAGGTGGTCTCAAGACTGTGCTCCTCCCTACCTCTGTTCCCCAGTATCTGGAAACAGAAGTGTGCCACGATGTCTGGCTTCCTTTCCCTTTCTCACTGTAGTAATTCCGTTGGTAATTATGTAAAAGGATACCAATACTATATGGAATTTCAATTCACTGTACCTTATTCGATGTGTGGGAGCAAGCATTCTTTCAAGGCCACAGTCTGCTCTGCTTCTGATTGCTTTGTAAGGGTGTAAAATCAACACTGTGACATGACCAAAATGGAAGCCATCCAAGACCTATCATGAAAAACTGTTTGGGTGCCCTCCTTACCATGTTAGAGACTTTCTGGGGTGGTTTGGTGGAAGTGGAGAATGTGAAAACTGTTTATGGATGACTCTGAGCTGCAGGCTGAAACCTGAAACCCAGGATATGACTGGCTACACCTAGAAGCATTGCTACCTGACCTGGCTTGCCAAGATGGGTGAAGTTTGGTGGGGTGGTTTAAAGTGCCATGGAATTTCACAATGCCCCCATCCCCTCCCCAATTTGTGTTAACAATGGGTGATTCTTACGTGGAGATAGGAGGAACTGAGCTAAATAGGAGTTCACTGCTCCACCAGTTTCTTCCAATTGAATTGCGAGCTATCCCTTGTCTTCTTTGGTGATGGACAAAATCAGTAGAGAAAGCAAATAGTTTCTCCAACCCATCAGCTCTAAGATACCTGAAATGCAGTCAATGTTGCACTTGTGTATAGTAGATACAGCCACAGCCATGAACTTTGGGCTAGGTATTCCAACAGCTAGAATAAGTGGAATTAATACTGTCATTCAACTTTCTGTGGAACTTCTTCCCCTCTAAAATTGGAATTTCTATGAGTACAGGATACTTTGGAATTGCGATGACACTTCTGACGTCATTGCATTCCAGAGATGTCACTGCCTCTTCAGTTGAAGGGCCTTATTCTCTTCACGAATGGTAGTTGAAATGTATTCATTTCCCTTCATAATGTGTTCCTTACATTGATCACTAGATTCATGCAGTTTTTGTTATAAGGGCATACTTATAGGTTTTGACCACCTAAAATGTAAAAAAAAAATTATATTTCAATTTATAGGCGTTCTGGTCTTCATTATGGACATGAAGCTTTAATTCTTGTATTTAAAATATATTCACACGTTATAAAATACAATGATCATATTTACTCTAATTGAGTAAATTGTAGCAAGCTCTGGCTTGTACATTATGGTATAACTGGGAGTCAGAATATATGTCTAGATAGTCTTCTTTGTTATCGGATCCTCTCGCCTATTCTCCCACTCTTCTCACCACTTTTCCTCCTCTTCCTTCTCCCTTTTCTTCCAAAAGAGCTCAATGTTCCTCACTGAAAGTGAGGAACATATTCCTTAATCTGTTAGCACTAGAAAGTTGGGGAAATGCACAATGTAACCCACTGTGATATACATCACAAACATCAACATCTCTCACCCCATCCGTCTGCCTTAATGTCTGAGATTTTTTTAAAGCCTTTAAGTCATCCCAGTTTTGACATGTTTCTGTGCATTTTTTCATTTTTCTTTGTACTTTTTTACTTTTTGGTGCCTGCACCAGGGCTTGTACACAGGTCCTGAGTCCTATCCCTTAGCCTTTGCACTCAAGGATAGTGGTCTACCACTTGAACCACAGCTCTGTTTCCTGATTTTTTGGTGATTAATTGTAGATAAGAGACTTTCTGGTGCATGCTTTCTTTGAACCTTGATTCTCAGAAATCATTCTCTTGAGGATTACAGACATGAGCCACTGGCACCTTGCTCCTTTGAGCTTTTATTCTTCACACATACGCACATAGAGCCTTGTCAACAAGTTGCTGCTGCCATTAACTTTTTAATATAGTTATTTTTAACACTAGAGTTTTGTTGAGCAGTTAATGTTTAGCTGCCAAATAGTATCTGCAACATAACTTTCCCCCAAATTACAATGTCCCTTAGTATCTGAAGTGGGTTGGCTCTACAACCCATGTGGCTAATGAAGTTCTTTTGATATAAAACAGTATAATATTTGCATATAAACTACAAACATCCTTCATATATTTGTCTTCTCTAGATTGCTTACAGTAAGTAATATAATTGAAATAATGTGTAACTAGATTTTATACCATATTATAGGGCATTATGACAAGAAAACAGTGTGAATGTGTTTTAGTACAGATGCACTGCTTTTCCCTTAAAGATGTACAATCTGTAATTGGTTGAATTTGCACATGCAGAGTATTTATTTATGCATTATTTATAGAAACTATGGTGTAAGAAAGTTGGTCTTTGGTAAAATGATGATGGTTCTATGTTGAAACTGAAATGGAATCCAGGAGGAGACTGTGAGTTTTTTGTCTGCATTTAAATGACAGGCAAGATCTTGAGAAATTACTAATATTGTAGCCCAATATTGACTGAGAAATCCAATGCATTTCACAGAGAGAGTGTAAATCTGGCCACATTGTAACGAGTACAACAGAAGGAAAATTGAAAGGACTATCTTGTTCCCATTGAAATGAATGTCCACTGTCATCAGGTGTTTGAGCAGGGAGTTGTGGATAGCTCTTTGGCCAAGCAAAGCACATTTTATACGTGTCCTGGTAGGACATGCAATAGAATGACACAGCAGCTCTACAAGCTATTGAGCTTTGTTGAGTGATAGTTTTCCCTTCCGTATATCGTTTCAAACTATGGGCTTTAAGGAAGTCTGGAACATAAAATGACTTTTTGTTTTGACAGACCTGGGGCTTGAACTCAGGGCCTGGGCACTGAGCTTTTGCTCAAGGCTGGCACTCAGCTCTACTCTGAACTATCTGGTGGTTGGAGCTTAATGTCTTGTAGACTTTTCCTGCCCAGGCTTGCTTTGAACTGTGATCCTCAGATCTCATTTCTGAATAGCTAGGATTGTAGGCATAGGCCACCAGTACCTGACTTCCTGACTTCCTGAATTTTGCTCCTCTGTCCTCTGTCCTCCGCCTCATGCCCCCTTCCTTCCTTCTTCCTCCTTTTTTCATCTTTCTTCTTTTTTCCCCTTCCTCCTCCTTTTTTCATCTTTCTTCTTTTTTCCCCTTTTCTTCATTGCTTTGCTTTCTGAGAGAATTCAATGATCAGCCAACCAAGAAATGGGAAAGTGGACCAAATAAGGCTGGATAATTTATTTGAGCCAAACAGAGGTATTATAATCTATTAAAAATATTTAGCCAAACACACTGTATTCGTGACTTTATCTCATAACCCTGCAGATTGTCCGGTAGTTGCCCAGGACCTGAGGCAGGAAGGCGGACCCATGTGCCTGAACTTTCCAGTCATGTCTTTGCAACTGGTAGTTTTTAATAAAAGAAAAACTCTAACATTGTGAAATTACATCAGTGAAGAAACCATAGCTTTTTATGTTCTTGTATATGCTTTTCTTCTGTGCAATGTTATTCAATGCCCTAAATTTCAGCTACTTTTGAGATATTTTCTTGAATGTTGAGATTAGTCTGGAAATCAGGCTAGGAATAAATGAAATGCTGGTGTGGTAATAAAATTTATGTTACCATTTTATGAATATGAAAATGTCTAATTGTTATAACACAAGGTATCTTTGGATTAAGAAGTCTAGGACATTTTATTCTTTTACACCTTTTTTTTAAAGCAGGAAAACCTTTGCTTCTACCATCAGTCTTGAAGCAGAAATCCCAGAAAAAAGAATTTTATAATCAGTCACAAAGAATTCCTACACGCATCATGTATCCCTTCCTCATAATTTCCCATTTCTTAGGAGTCTCCACATTGTTTAATTGTAATCATGTGCAACTAGCATTTTAAAGCTTCACACTTCTTTCACATTTATGGGATATGATGAGAAGATTAAGAATGGTTGAAACTCAAGAGTAAATACAGGAAACTTAAGAGTAGATGTAGAAATGTGACTCCACCAGGCTTTCATGGAGCACACATTACCCCAGTGGGCTTCATGTTGTGGCCATCCATGTATAGAAGAACAAACTAGAAGGTGCACTCTCCCAAACAACCCTCATTCTAGTCAGGCCCCTCTCCTGTACTCTGCTTTGCAATTCTGTAGCAGGAATCTAAACTCTGGTTTCCTTCCATTGCATTGGTGTTGTTTGACCTGACTTTCCCTCAGCTTGGAACTTACGCATATGGGACTCAGGTGGCAGGGCCCTGCCTTTCCAGGGCCTGCACTTAGTATTCAATCTATTGTGGAGCAGAGGGATGTTCATGACCCATAGCAAAACTCCTCCCACGTCCCATAAAGTGACATGTTGTTTCTATTAAGGGATCATTTTCTTAAGTGAAATCATGACCAGTCATGATGGCATGGAAGTATACAGAGGCCAAGTGACTATGTGTTACTTTAATTACCAAAGAAGTAACTATTATGATTCCATAATGGTTCAAAGAAGAATTTTAAGACTGAAACAGTGGTTTTATTGTTTCTTTAGTTCAGAAGTAATTGAAATGGAATATGTAAATAGAGTCAAAGTGGACTTTTCCAAGTGAGAAAGAGAAGCCAATTGCACTTCGAAAGAAACTATATGACTATAGCAAGAAAGACATCGCCAATTAACAAATATTTATTTTCCTTTGCTATTCTCTGCTATTTATCCTGTTACATAGTAGTGGAATGAATTAGGAAGAGAGTGATGTAGAGTGCATGGTTTTCCATTGCAACACAAACTCTATCTATCTATCTATCTATCTATCTATCTATCTATCTATCTATCTACCTACCTACCTACCTACCTACCTACCTATATTTTTTCTGTTCCCGGGGTTTGAACTCAGGCTTGGACACAGTCCCTGAGCTTTTTTTGCTTAAGGCTAGCACTCTGTCACTTGAGCAATAGCTCTACTTCCAGCTTTTTGGTGGTTAATTGAAGAGAAGAGTCTCACAGAGTTTTCCTGTCCAGGCTGGGTTAGAACCTCGATCCTCAGATCTCAGCCTCCTGAATAGCTAGGATTACTGGCTACAGCCACTGGCTTCCAGCTTACTTTCCCTATAGTCTTAAACTATATAGGAATCAACTCTTTGGTAAGCTTTTTTCCATTTTTATGTTTATATTACTAATGATTATTTTGTCTCTATTTTCCTATCTTATGATTATTTAATTATAAGACAATTGTTTATTTTTTATTTGATTAGTTATTTAAAGGACGGGTCTTTGGGGCTTTATATCATAGGATCCAAAGGTAGCACTAATGTCTGTGAACCTTAAAATTATACTACCACTTTTTTGATGACCAAAGCTCATTAGAAACTGGAGCCTGTGGCTCAGGCCTGTAATCCCAGATCCTCATGAGTTTGGAGGATTGTGCTTTGAAACCCACCCTGGGCAGGGAAGTCCATGACATCCATCCTCCATGAACCACCAAAGTACCAGAAATGGTGCTATTTCTCATGGGGTAGCAGGCCAGCATGGAGTGACAAAGCTAAGGGACATAGCCCAGTCTCTGAGTTCAATTTTCAGTGCTGGCTCAAAAACCAAAACCCCACCAAAACACAACTGACCTGAAAGACTCTAGTCCCTGTGCGTAGGAACTAAAAATTTGTCCTACTACTGTGAAGGGAAGAGCTTCTGAGTTCTTACAAAAACTATCTTTAAGTATTTGTGCAAAGGAGTTGCCATTTGACAAAGCAGTTTATGAATATGGCCCATCTTAACCCACCTCACCCCTTTCAACATTCTTGCCCCTCCTTCCTCTGCCCAGCCCTTCCGTTTTCTTACTTTTGTAGTATGTACAATGAATTCTTGACTACAATTCCCCCCTTCCCCTTCATTTGTCCCCCGCTCTCCCCTTGCCCCCACTTGATGAGCTGCCTTTTTTCACCCTTATGCTTTGGGAAGTAATGATAAGCACCATCCCCCCGCCGCCAGTACTTCCTCAGAACTTTCTAGATTCCTAAGAGTGGTCATTGTAAATGTCTAACACAAGAATAAATAGGATAGCAAGATATGAGAGGGTTAAAGACATGCTTTAATCATAATCTTTGTGATTCGAATAAAGAAATGTTGTTGAATAAAGACACTGCACATTCCTGTTGGATATTTCTCACAGAGTGAACACAGTGCTGTCCCAACTCTTTTACTATATTTAAGTTTTTGGCTCATCACTGGTATTTGTTTCATAATCTAACAAAAAGATCACGTGTCTCTTGCTAGCAAAAGCTGCAGAGGAGGGAATGCTTATTCTATGAGTAGAGAGAGAAGGAAGGCTGGAGAGATGTTTGTGCTTGTGGAGAAGCTTATTTTATTTTTTTTTTAATAAACGCAGGCCATGTTTGCCACCTCCCGAATTTTGCGCTACTCTTTTCGCTGTCCTAGCTTTGACTTAGTTTGTTTTATGTTCTCGTTTGGTTAGTTCCTTGAACATCCCATCTAATTTACATCTTATTCATTTTTGTGTTGCAGCTTCTGACAACTGTCTTGAGTCCACACTTCTCTAGATTTTTATACCTAGCAGCCATTTGGCTTCTACTTTTCCTGATCTCTCTCTTCCTCTCTCACTACCTGTGCCTAATGTTGAGGTTATAGTATCCAAAATAGCTCAGGCCTCAGCCACCTTGGTATGTTCATGCTATCTGTCCCTACCTGCCTCAGTGTCTGTACCTTTTGGCTGGTTTCACTCAGATTATGGCCAGAGAATGGCTGAAGTAAATAACAGGAAGGAAGAAAGGAAATGTATGGTGATTAGCAGTTCTTTGAGGGAAATGTTTACCTTTATTCACAAACAGTGTATGTGTTGGTAGTTTTCCTATTGCCAGAGAAAGAGAGTGTTGATTCTAAATGTTAGTTTTTAACATGAGAATCTTAAGCATTATATGTTATAACTCTCAGAAATGTTAGGTGTTTCAGAATCATTAAAAAATATTTATTGTCTTTTTTCTCCTTTATTGTCAAAGTGAAGTACAGAGGGGTTACAGTTTCATATATAATGCAGTGAGTACATTTCTTGTCAAATATGTTAGCTCCTCCTCCCCTCCACATGCCTACCTCTTCCCTCCTGCTTCCCCTTCCACCCACGAGTTGTACGGTTGGTTTACACCAAATGGTTTTGTGAGTATTGTGTTTGGAGTTGTTTGTATTTTTATCCTTTGTCTATTGATTTTGATATTTACTTTCTCTTCCCTAGCTCTAATACACGTATATACAGTATCCAGGGTGCTCAGATGAGATACAGTGATAGTGGGGGTAAAACCACAGGAAGGGAATACGAGAGAAAATAAAAAGGGTACGGATTCATATCGCATGTTGAAAATAATTACAATAATGATATACCACTTGTTTCCATAACATGGAGCTCATTTCACTTAGCATCATCTTAAGTGTCCATAAGGGCATAGCTATTGGGCTATTATGACTTCGGCTATGACTAGCCTAAACATGTACTAATTATTCCAAAAAAAATTTACTATGTGAAGTGAGCCAGACCTAAAGAAACATAGACTGTATTGTTTTCCTCATAGGAAAAACATTTTTTTTCTTATTTATTGTCAAAGTGATGTACAGAGAGGTTACAGTTGCATAGGTTAGGCATTGGATACATTTCTTATACTGTTTGTTACCTCCTCCCTCACTTACCCTCCCCTCCCCCTACCCCTCTCCCCCCAGAGTTGTTCACTTGGCTTACACCAAACAGTTTTGAAAGCATTGCCTTTGTAGTCGTTTGTCTTTTTATCTTGTATCTCTCGGTTTTGGTATTCCCTTTCACTTTCCTAATTCTAATACCAGTATATACAGTTTCCAAAGTACTCAAATAAGATAAACTGATAGTGAAGGTACAACCGCAGGAAGGGGATACAAGAGCATCATCAACAGTAGAAGCTACAGTTACACATTGCATGTTGAAATTAATTACAGCAGTGATATAACAGTTGTTTCCATAAAATGGAGGTTGTTTCACTTAGCCTCATCTTATGTGTTCATAAGAGTATTTTTGTTGGGCTCTTGTGATCCTCTGCTGTGACTAGCCTAAACCTGAGCTAACTATTCCCTATGAGAATAGGGAATCCTATTCATAGCATAGAATCCATGTTTCTTTGGGTCTGGCTCACTTCACTTAGAATAATTTTTTCCAAGTCCTTTCATTTCCTTACAAATGCGGCAATGTCATTCTTTGAGACAGAGGTATGAAATTCCATTGTGTATATGTACCACATTTTCCTGATCCATTCATCTACTGAGCGTTACTGGGTGGGATCCATATTTTAGCTATGCCAAATTGTGCTGTGATGAATATTGTTGTGCTGGTGGCTTTTGTGTGTTCTTCTCTGTGGTCTTTAGGTAGATGCCAAATGTGGGGCTGCTGGATCATAAGGGAGCTCTATGTTTACCTTCTGAGAAATCTCCATACCACTTGCCAGAGTGGCTGAACAAGTTTACATTCCCACCAACGATGAAGTAGGGTTCCCTTTTGTCCACATCCCCTCCAACATTTATTATTGTTAGTTTTCTTGATATAGGTCATTCTTACTGGGGTGAGATGGAATCTCAATGTTGTTTTGATTTGCATTTCTTTTATGGCCAGAGATGTAGAGCACTTTTTCATATGACTCTTGGCCATTCTCATTTCCTCATCAGAGAAGTCTCTTTGTAAGTCTTTAGCCCACTTGTTGAGGGGGCTGTTGGTTCTTTGCGGTTTTGTTTTGGAGGAATTTAATTTTTTGTAGTTCTGCATATATTTTAGATATGAGGTCTTTGTTCATTGTATGGCTGATAAAGATCTTTTCCCAATCTGTAGGCTTTCCATTCATCTTGTGAGCTATGTCCTTTGCCCTGCAGAAGCTCAGCAATTTGATGCAATCCCATTTGCTCGTCCTTTTTGTGATTTGTAGCATTTATGGCTCTTTGTTAAGGCAGGTCTGTCCTGTGCCAAGGAGCCCAAGTGTTTCTCCTACTTCTTTTAGTGCTTTCAAGGTATCTGTTATAATTTCAAGATCTTTGATCCATGTGGAATTGATTTTGGTGCAGGATGATATATAAGGATCTAATTTTGCTTTGTTGTGGGTGTTGAACCAGTTTTGCCATCACCATTTGTTAAAGAGGCTATCTTTCTTCCATCGTATTTTTTTAGCTCCTCTATCAAAGATTAAGGGGGCTTAGTTCTGTGTGTTCACTGCTGGATCTTCAATTCTGTTCCATTGGTCTTCAGGCCTGTTCCATTGCCAATTCCAAGCTGTTTTTATAGCTATAGCTTTATAATACAGCTTGAAGTTTGGTATTGTAATTCCTCCGGCATTGTTCTTTCTGCTTAGGATTGTTTTTGCTAGTCGGGGGGTCATTTATTTTTCCATATAAATTTCTGGATTGCTTCCTCAATTTCATTAAAAAATGGTGTTGGGATATTAGTGGGTATTGCATGGAATTTGTAGATAGCTTTTGGCAATATTGCCATTTTGACTATATTAATCTTCCCAATCGAGGAGCATGGGAGGTTTTTCCATTTCCTTAGTTCTTTTTTTTTTTTTTTTTCAAATTTTTATTATCAAAGTGATGTACAGAAAGGTTACAGTTTCATATTTTAGACACTGGATACATTTCTTGTACAGTTTGTTACCTTGTCCCTCATACCCCTCTCCCTCCTCCCCCTTTCCCTTACCCCCCCCCCCCCACGGAGATGTTCAGTTCACTTACACCAAACAGTCTAATCATAGAGGTCTTTCACTTCTTTGGTTAAGGTTATTTCTAGGTATTTTATGTTTTTGAGACTATTGCAAAGGGAGTTGCTTTCCTGACTTCAGCCTCTGTCTTCGTGTTATTAGCATATAGAAAGGCTGTTGATTTTCGAGGGTTTATTTTATATCCTGCAACTTTGCCAAAGTTTTGGATCTGCTCTAGTAGCTAGGGAGTAGAGTCTATGGTGTTCGTTAGGTATAGGATCATGTAATCTGCAAAGAGAGAAAGCTTAACTTCATCTTTTCCTATTTGGATCCCCTTTTTGTTTTCTTCTTGCCTAATTGCTCTGGCTAGGAATGTTAAAGAGGAGGGGAGAGAGCAGACATCTCAATCTTGCTCCTGATTTTCAAAGGAATGGCTTTGGCTTTACACCATTTAGAATTATGCTTGCTGTTGGTTTGTAATAAACTGCCTTTATTATATTCAGGAATGTTCCTTGGAATCCCAATTTCTCCAGGATTTTTATCATAAATGGGTACTGGATTTTATCGAACGCCTTTTCTGCATCCAGAGATATAACCATGTGGTTCTTTACCTTGCTCTGGTTGATGTGGTGGATTACATTAATTGACTTGCGTATATTGGACCAACTTTGCATCCCTGGGATGGATCCAGTTTGAACATGGTGTATGATATTTTTGATGACCTGTTGAAGTCGATTGGACAGAATTTTGTTGAGAATTTTTGCATCTATGTTCATCAGGGAAATCGTTCTGTAGTTCTGTTTTGTTGATGAGTCCCTGCCTGGTTTTGGGATGAGGGCTATACTGGCTTCATAGAATAAGTCTGGTAGTGAACGTTCTCTTTCAATTTCATTGAAGATTTTGAAAAATATTGGTGTGACTTCTGTTTTGAAAGCCTTGTAGAATTCTGCTGTGAATCCATCTGGACATGGGATTTTCTCTGATGGGAAATCACTTATTGCTGTTTCTATTTCAAGGCTGGGTATGAGTCTGTTTAGAAGGTTTAAATCTTCATGGTTGAGTTTGGGGGTATCAATTTTTTCTAGAAAATCATCCATTTCTTCCAGGTTCTCGAATTTGTTGGCACAAAGGTTTTCAAAATAGTCCCTTATTGTGTTCTGAATTTTGGTTGTTTCTTTGGTGATGTTACCTGTTTTATCTCGGATCTTGTTTATGTGGGTGTCCTGCCATCGTTTTTTGGTCAGGTTTGCTAGGAATTTGACTATCTTGTTAATATTCTCAAAGAACCAAGGCTTTGTTTTGTTGATTGTTGCGATGGTTTTTTTTCTCCCTCTCAAGTATATTTAATTCTGATTCGATTTTAATTATTTGCTTCCATCTATTGACTTGGGGGTATGGCTTCTTGTTCTCTTTTGAGAAGATTAAGGTGATTCCGTAAGTTTTTGAGTTGCTGTTTATCCAGATTGTTGGTGTAGGCACTCAGATATAAATTTTCGTCTGAGTACTGCCTTTGCTGTGTCCCAAAGGAGGTGGTACTTTGTGCACTCACCTTGGTTGAATGCCATAAATATTGAATTACTGGTCTAATTTCTTCAATGACCCACTGATGGTTCAGCAGTGTGTTGCTTAGTCTCCATGGATTGTATCATTTTGTGTGGTGGCTGTTTGAGTTGAGCTTTAATTTTAATCTATTGTGGTCTGAGGGAAGGCAGGGAATGATTTTGATACTTCTGAATTTGTACAGATTTTCTTTGTGCCCTAAGATGTGATATATTTTGGAGAATGTTTCATGGGCTGCTGAAAAGAATGTGTATTCTGGTATTGCTTGATGGAATATTCTGTAGATGTTGGTTAAGTCTAGTTGGTCTATGCAGTTGATTAGTTCTGTGGATTCTTTGGTCAGTTTTTGGCCTGTTGGTCTGTCCAGAGGTGACAGTGGAGTGTTAAAGTCTCCAACAATCAATGTGTTTGGGACTATGAGTGATTTTAGAGTCAGTAGTGTTGGTTTGATGAAGTTGGGTTCTCCTGTATTTGGTGTGTGGATATTTAAGATGGTTATATCCTCCTGTAGGAGACATCACTTTATTAGTATGTAGTAACCTTCTTTGTCTCTTCTTACCATTTTTAATTTGAAGTCGATTTTATCTGATGCTAGAATTCCACTCCAGCCTGCATTTGGGGGCCATTTATTGGTAGATTTTATTCCAGCCTTTCACCTTTAGAAGAAGTTTGCTTTTGCTAGATAGATGTGTCTCTTGGAGGCAGCAGAAAGACGGATCTTGATGTTTGATCCAAGTAATGAGCCTATGTCGTTTGAATGAAGAATTAAGTCCATTAATGTTGAGAGTTAGGTTTGAGAGATGATCATTTGTCCTTTCATTGTAGCTATCTTGTTAAAAGCTGTGTCTTCCCAATTCTTGATCTAATATTCTGGTTTTCTATTTAGGGTTCATTTCTCTGTCTGTATTGGGATCTTGATTATTTTCCCTGTATAGTACATCTTTGAGGATTTTCTGTAAAGCTGGTTTGGTGGAGATACATTGTTTCAGTTTTTCCTTCCTGTGGAAGACTTTTATTTGACCTTCAGCTATGAATGAGAGTTTAGCTGGGTACAGCATTCTTGGTTGATATTTATTATTATTTAGGGTTTGGCATACCTCATTCCAGGATCTCCTTGCTTTTCATGGTCTCTGCTGAGAAGTCTGGGGTAATTCTGCTTGCTTTTCCTTTATTTGTGATTACTTTCTTCTCCGTAACATCTTTAAGGATTCTTTCCTTGGACTCTACTGATCCTGTTATGATCACAATGTGTCAGTGGGATGTCCTATTCTGATCTGGTCGCTTTGGGGTTCTAAATGCTTCTTGTATCTGTATCGGCCTACCTTCCTGGATAGTTGGGAAGTTCTTGGCTAATATTCTGTTAAATAGGTTGCATATTCCATTAACTTCTTTCTCCTGGTTTTTCTCAATTCCTATTCGCCTCAAATAGTGCTTCCTGCTTGTGTCTTGGAGCTCCTGGAGTGATCTGTTTTATCGATTGGATTGGTTTTGTATTTTTGTGTGACATTTCTCCATAGATTCTAGGGAATCTTCAGCTCCTGAGATTTGACCCTCTGCTTCACCTACTTGAGACTGTAGGCTAGTTACTTGATTTTGAATCTCTTTTCCTTCAGACTGGTCTTTCCTGATGATTTCCATGTCCTTGCTAGAAGTATCTCTTAGGTCCTGCATGGACATCTTTACATTATTAATTTGGTTTTGAGTGCTGTCTCTCAAATCTTTTAGCTGGGTAGTTATCTTTTCATATGACTCTTGAAGTTCATTTATCTTTCTCTTTGTTGAGGCCATGAAATCATCTATGACTTTATGGATGGATTGATGTATGGATGGATTCAAACTTTTCATTTAACATGTTTATCAGTAGACTTTGTAGAGCATTTTGAGGGTTCTCTTCTATGTCTTTGATTGACTGCTCTGCTTCCTGCTTTTTTTGAGTGGGAGATTTGTCTGCATTGTTTGCCATCTTGTGTTTCTTCTGCCCATTTGGATTGGGAATGCCTATCTAAGAGCACCTGTGAGCACTGTTTAAGGTCCAAAGCAGACCTTACCAAGCACTGATGTGTAAATCTTAGAAGTTCACAATTATACACAGATACTTGGTATAACTGTATATAAAATTAGATTTAGTGTTCCTAAAAATACAATTGCAAAATAACAACCAATCCTGTATTCAATAGTTAATAAGTACTTTTAAAATATTATGAGCTGGATTTCTCTATAAACCACTTTGATTCACTTGGATTGAACAGGGATATCCTCTATCCAATAACCCAGCAATGATATTCATAGGCAGCATCATCACTGTCATGCAGATCTCCAAGAGCAGAGGCAGCTTGACATCAAGTACAGAGACCTTTGTGTAGAGGACAGCACAAGAGGGGAGCCTTCGCCATATGATTGGTTTCCGGGAACTTCAAAAAACAAGTAACGTGTAAACACTTTGAACTCCCTCTGTCCAACCTCATACCTGACACACTCATGCAACCGCACATGAAAAAAACATTCCTCACAGGCGAGCCGACTCTCTCTCTCTCTCTTTCTCTCTCTTCCTCCCCGCCACCCCCACATGCTCACTAAAACACACTGTGCCGGGTCCTCCTGGATCTACATCCACATACCTATTTGCACATATGCAGACTTAGGCTTAGGAAGCACACTCTTGTACAGCATCAGGAACACACGCATGTAGGCAAGCAGGGGCACACACACGCACACGTGAGCGCACCCAGTACACAGTGACTTGGAAGGTGCTAAGGGGTTTTCGAGGACTGTGTCCTACTTGCTCAAGTCCAGGGTGTTGTTCTTGTGGTGGGCGTGGCTAAGGAGCCCAGCGCTGCTTACTGGACAGTCCATTGGCACGTGGGCCTCCCCTTGCTGTCCTCACCAGTCTCCCATTCCCTGAACCATGCAGCTTCGGAGACCTGGGTAGCAACAAACTCTTCGGGAAAGCAATCAAGGCAGAAACGTCAATGTAACAGGACCACATGATTACGCCCCAGTAGTGCCCCAACCAAGGATGGCATTCGTTACCCCTCAGGTCTACACCCTAAAGCCCAGCGCTGCGCGCAGAGAATGGGGCAGGCCTGTGCCCCAGAATCCCTTGCCTCTTCTCCCTTCTACTTGGTCCCAGGGTGGTGGGGCGCCCAACCTGGCCTTCCTAGCCACCACCTGCCATCTGCAGCTGAGTTCCTGAGGCTTGTCCCCTGCACACATACCTCCTTTTCTGATAACTCCCTCCGAGTTCTCTCTCCTAGCCCTCCTGTCCCTGCCTTGCTGCTCTGGACTGCTTTCAACTCACACATGCCTCTGCGTCACTGCCTCTTTGCCTCTGCCTATGCTTCCCAATTTCCCCCTCCTCCTCTTGAGGTTCACAGGATACACACCTCCCCATGCACCTCTTCACTTCTTCTGGGGAAATTACAACTGCCTCACCCTGGCCTAGCCCTTCTTATCTTCTCTAAATCTCCCTCTGCTCTCACTCTCTGCACACCTGGGATCTCTCAGTCCTCTGGTGAACACCAATCCCCATTTATCTAATCTGTTGTCTGCCTGCTCTGTGCCCAAGCCCCTCTGCTCCTTTTCTGTGCACAGGAGGTTTGTGACAAAGGTAGGAGGGAAGCGGCACTCCTTTCCTGCCTTCTGGTTTTATGACTGACATCCGATTGGTCTGGAAACGGCCTCTGCCCCCTTGGCCAAGACCACCTGACGACCTTGCCTGGCTTGCTAGGCAGCAGCCCTGTGTTTTTCTGAGCAGGAAGGACTGCACATATGCGACCCACTATGCAGAAAAGACTCCAGGGGGTGGCCGGATGTTTTGTTTCTCCATTCCTTGCCCACTTTGTTGATGTGTGCTTTCATTTGCATTCCAACAGGAACAGTCTTAAGGGAGGGGTAGTGAGGCTGCTTAGAGGTAGGCAGTTGGTGCTCACAGGCCAGCAGGGCCTCCTGGTGCCTCACTAACAGTGCATTTGCACCTGGGGTGCTGGGAAGCCTCTGGGCAGTGCCCATATGGTTTGGAGCTCTGTGACATGGCCAGGTACTAGGCGCCTCCTGCTGACTTGAGCCAGTGTTCCAACTGGAGTTGCCATAGCAAAAAGGTCACAGGGCCCCTTGGGGGTTTGCTGTAAGTTCTCACTAGTTCTCACAGGCCTTCGGGGATTCACAGGATGTGTAGAGCCGCACATCCCTCCCCTGACCATTCTGCTGGGAACGGCTTGGGCCAGGGTCCTAGGCAAATACACTTTCCACCTCCCCTCCTGCTCCATCTTCCCACATCCTGGTTGAACCCGTGTGACACAGCTCCCCACCGCCTCTGCCCTTGCCAGTCCTGGAAGTGGCTGGTGTATGGATCCGCCATCTCTCTCACAATCAACCTCATCTCTCTTGCTCAGAGCATAAGGGAGATACAAGGTTAGCAGGTCAGCGAATCTGGGCATCTCCTTTCTGCGCTAGTGTCTGCTTAACTCTTGTCTTCCCGCTTGCCTTGGCCTCTCTGGCCCAGATCCCTGCCTGCTACTTCCTGCTATTGAGCAGCCAAGGATTATACTGGCTAGAGGCAGGAGCTGGCAATCCTGGTGCCCGTGGCTCACAGCCATATGTTTTAGGCTCCTTCAGGAAGCTCTGCTAAGACACCAGGGAAAGGGATATCTGACCCTTCCCTGCCGTGACCAAGGCACACTAGCACCCAGCAATGATATTCATAGGCAGCATCATCACTGTCATACAGATCTCCAAGAGCAGAGGCAGCTTGGCATCAAGTACGGAGACCTTTGTGTAGAGGACAGCACAAGAGGGGAGCCTTCGCCATATGATTGGTTTCCGGGAACTTCAAAAAACAAGTAACGTGTAAACACTTTGAACTCCCTCTGTCCAACCTCATACCTGACACACTCATGCAACCGCACATGAACAAAAAATTCCTCACAGGCGAGCCGACTCTCTCTCTCTCTCTTTCTCTCTCTTCCTCCCCGCCACCCCCACATGCTCACTATAACACACTGTGCCGGGTCCTCCTGGATCTACATCCACATACCTATTTGCACATATGCAGACTTAGGCTTAGGAAGCACACTCCTGTACAGCGTCCGGAACACACGCATGTAGGCAAGCAGGGGCACACACACGCACACGTGAGCGCACCCAGTACACAGTGGCTTGGAAGGTGCTAAGGGGTTTTGGAGGACTGTGTCCTACTTGCTCAAGTCCAGGGTGTTGTTCTTGTGGTGGGCGTGGCTAAGGAGCCCAGCGCTGCTTACTGGACAGTCCACTGGCACTTGGGCCTCCCCCTGGTGTCCTAACCAGTCTCCCATTCCCTGAACCATGCAGCTTCGGAGACCTGGGTAGCAACAAATTCTTCGGGAAAGCAATCAAGGCAGAAATATCAATGTAACAGGACCACATGATTACGCCCCAGTAGTGCCCCAACCAAGGATGGCATTCGTTACCCCTCAGGTCTACACCCTAAATCACAGCGCTGCGCGCAGAGAATGGGGCAGGCCTGTGCCCCAGAATCCCTTGCCTCTTCTCCCTTCTACTTGGTCCCAGGGTGGTGGGGCGCCCAACCTGGACTTCCTAGCCACCACCTGCCATCTGCAGCTGAGTTCCTGAGGCTTGTCCCCTGCACACATACCTCCTTTGCTGATAACTCCCTCCGAGTTCTCTCTCCTAGCCCTCCTGTCCCTGCCTTGCTGCTCTGGACTGCTTTCAACTCACACATGCCTCTGCGTCACTGCCTCTTTGCCTCTGCCTCTGCTTCCCAATTTCCCCCTCCTCCTCTTGAGGTTCACAGGCTGCACACCTCCCCATGCACCTCTTCACTTTTCTGGGGAAATTACAACTGCCTCACCCTGGCCTAGCCCTTCTTATCTTCTCCAAATCTCCTTCTGCTCTCATCCTCTGCACACCTGGGATCTCTCAGTCCTCTGGTGAACACCAATCCCCATTTATCTAATCTGTTGTCTGCCTGCTCTGTGCCCAAGCACCTCTGCTCCTTTTCTGTGCACAGGAGGTTTGTGACAAAGGTAGGAGGGAAGCGGCACTCCTTTCCTGCCTTCTGGTTTTATGACTGACATCCGATTGGTCTGGAAACGGCCTCTGCCCCCTTGGCCAAGACCACCTGAAGACCTTGCCTGGCTTGCTAGGCAGAATCCCTGTGTTTTTCTGAGCAGGAAGGACTGCACATATGCGACCCACTATGCAGAAAAGCCTCCAGGGGGTGGCCGGATGTTTTGTTTCTCCATTCCTTGCCCACTTTGTTGATGTGTGCTTTCATTTGCATTCCAACAGGAACAGCCTTAAGGGAGGGGTAGTGAAGCTGCTTAGAGGTAGGCAGTTGGTGCTCACAGGCCAGCAGGGCCTCCTGGTGCCTCACTAACAGTGCATTTGCACCTGGGGTGCTGGGAAGCCTCTGGGCAGTGCCCATATGGTTTGGAGCTCTGTGACATGGCCAGGTACTAGGCGCCTCCTGCTGACTTGAGCCAGTGTTCCAACTGGAGTTGCCATAGCAAAAAGGGCACAGGGCCCCTTGGGGGTTTGCTGTAAGTTCTCACTAGTTCTCACAGGCCTTCGGGGATGCACAGGATGTGTAGAGCCGCACATCCCTCCCCTGACCATTCTGCTGGGAACGGCTTGGGCCAGGGTCCTAGGCAAATACACTTTCCACCTCCCCTCCTGCTCCATCTTCCCACATCCTGGTTGAACCCGTGTGACACAGCTCCCCACCGCCTCTGCCCTTGCCAGTCCTGGAAGTGGCTGGTGTATGGATCCGCCACCTCTCTCACAATCAACCTCATCTCTCTTGCTCAGAGCATAAGGGAGATACAAGGTTAGCAGGTCAGCGAATCTGGGCATCTCCTTTCTGCGCTAGTGTCTGCTTAACTCTTGTCTTCCCGCTTGCCTTGGCCTCTCTGGCCCAGATCCCTGCCTGCTACTTCCTGCTATTGAGCAGCCAAGGATTATACTGGCTAGAGGCAGGAGCTGGCAATCCTGGTGCCCGTGGCTCACAGCCATATGTTTTAGTCTCCTTCAGGAAGCTCTGCTAAGACACCAGGGAAAGGGATATCTGACCCTTCCCTGCCGTGACCAAGGCACACTAGCACCCAGCAATGATATTCATAGGCAGAATCATCACTGTCATGCAGATCTCCAAGAGCAGAGGCAGCTTGGCATCAAGTACGGAGACCTTTGTGTAGAGGACAGCACAAGAGGGGAGCCTTCGCCATATAATTGGTTTCCGGGAACTTCAAAAAACAAGTAACGTGTAAACACTTTGAACTCCCTCTGTCCAACCTTATACCTGACACACTCATGCAACCGCACATGAACAAAAAATTCCTCACAGGCGAGCCGACTCTCTCTCTCTCTCTTTCTCTCTCTTCCTCACCGCCACCCCCACATGCTCACTATAACACACTGTGCCGGGTCCTCCTGGATCTACATCCACATACCTATTTGCACATATGCAGACGTAGGCTTAGGAAGCACACTCTTGTACAGCATCAGGAACACACGCATGTAGGCAAGCAGGGGCACACACACGCACACGTGAGCGCACCCAGTACACAGTGGCTTGGAAGATGCTAAGGGGTTTTCGAGGACTGTGTCCTACTTGCTCAAGTCCAGGGTGTTGTTCTTGTGGTGGGCGTGGCTAAGGAGCCCAGCGCTGCTTACTGGACAGTCCATTGGCACTTGGGCCTCCCCCTGCTGTCCTCACCAGTCTCCCATTCTTTGAACCATGCAGCTTCGGAGACCTGGGTAGCAACAAACTCTTCGGGAAAGCAATCAAGGCAGAAATGTCAATGTAACAGGACCACATGATTATGCCCCAGTAGTGCCCCAACCAAGGATGGCATTCGTTACCCCTCAGGTCTACACCCTAAAGCACAGCGCTGCACGCAGAGAATGGGGCAGGCCTGTGCCCCAGAATCCCTTGCCTCTTGACTCTTCTCCCTTCTACTTGGTCCCAGGGTGGTGGGGCGCCCAACCTGGCCTTCCTAGCCACCACCTGCCATCTGCAGCTGAGTTCCTGATGCTTGTCCCCTGCACACATACCTCCTTTGCTGATAACCCTCCGAGTTCACTCTCCTAGCCCTCCTGTCCCTGCCTTGCTGCTCTGGACTGCTTTCAACTCACACATGCCTCTGCGTCACTGCCTCTTTGCCTCTGCCTCTGCTTCCCAATTTCCCCCTCCTCCTCTTGAGGTTCACAAGCTGCACACCTCCCCATGCACCTCTTCACTTCTTCGGGGGAAATTACAACTTCCTCACCCTGGCCTAGCCCTTCTTATCTTCTCCAAATCTCCCTCTGCTCTCACCCTTTGCACACCTGGGATCTCTCAGTCCTCTGGTGAACACCAATCCCCATTTATCTAATCTGTTGTCTGCCTGCTCTGTGCCCAAGCCCCTCTGCTCCTTTTCTGTGCACAGGAGTTTTGTGACAAAGGTAGGAGGGAAGCGGCACTCTTTTCCTGCCTTCTGGTTTTATGACTGACATCCGATTGGTCTGGAAACGGCCTCTGCCCCCTTGGCCAAGACCACCTGAAGACCTTGCCTGGCTTGCTAGGCAGCAGCCCTGTGTTTTTCTGAGCAGGAAGGACTGCACATATGCGACCCACTATGCAGAAAAGCCTCCAGGGGGTGGCCGGATGTTTTGTTTCTCCATTCCTTGCCCACTTTGTTGATGTGTGCTTTCATTTGCATTCCAACAGGAACAGCCTTAAGGGAGGGCTAGTGAGGCTGCTTAGAGGTAGGCAGTTGGAGCTCACAGGCAAGCAGGGCCTCCTGGTGCCTCACTAACAGTGCATTTGCACCTGGGGTGCTGGGAAGCCTCTGGGCAGTGCCCATATGGTTTGGAGCTCTGTGACATGGCCAGGTACTAGGCGCCTCCTGCTGACTTGAGCCAGTGTTCCAACTGGAGTTGCCATAGCAAAAAGGGCACAGGGCCCCTTGGGGGTTTGCTGTAAGTTCTCACTAGTTCTCACAGGCCTTCGGGGATCCACAGGATGTGTAGAGCCGCACATCCCTCCTTCCGGGCCAGCCAGCAGGGGGACAAGAATCCTGACTGAGGAGCGCCTGGGATACGGAATAGGAAAAATAAGGCAAGAGCAAAAAGACAAGAGACAAAGATGGGGTACGGGAGGTCTGCAGCCGCAAGGTTGAACCTCAAGACTGCAGCAACAGTTTATTCTTAACTTCCAGCATATATGCAGTTTTGGAACCAGGGAATAGCATAGGGTTATTAAAATTCCAGAACACAAAGAGGCTTTGAAGTTTACAACATTTGATTACAGTAAACACAAGGTAACAAAGCAATTCCGGACAGTGGCAGTGGACTTTGCCTTTAGCATATCCTTGCGGTAACAGCACAGCCAGAGGTGATAATGAACCTAGGTGCAAGTTTGGCTCCCGACATCTTGGCGACATCGGCACAGCCAGAGGTCAGGATGAGCTTAGCTGCTATCTCGGCTCCCGACAATTCCCCCGTCTTTTTATTAAAAGAAGCGAACCCGCCTGTCTTAGGTGGGGTGAGTACCTCAGCCTGCCTTACCCGTCTTAGGGAACAACTTCAGAGCAGTGCTGAAGGCCCTGTCTTAGGTCGGTCTAGGCTGGCACTGCCTCATACCCGTCTCTGGCTGCGGTTCCTCTCGGGGGAAATTCATTTACTTGGAGCTTGACCTTATGGAGCTGGCTGGCTAAACTCATGAAAGAGTTTTGCAATATGCGTACAATGCAAGGAAGACATAGGCAAGCCATCAGCAAAAGTATCCCTGGGCCGAGCAATGTCATTAGCAGCCCCTTAACATTAGATAAGGAAGGGACATACTGTTGAAGTTGTTCAAACAGTTCTTTTGCTGTTTCTGCCACTTTAAAGTCCAAGGGTGGGGCCTGTTCTAGTCCGGCTATTTGTCTATGGAGTTGAAAGAGATCTAAGGACAAGTTATTATGGTGCCAAATACCATTTAGATGTGCTACAACTTGTTCCCAAGGATAGCTCGACCCATTATACTTATGGAGGGTCACAGGAAAAAAGTCAAACCCAGCATGACAGCGTACCCATTGCAAAGTTTGTAAGGCACGAATTTGTTCTCCCAGTGACAACACAGATTCATATAATGCTTCTAACTTTTGTTCTACCTTATCATCAATCCTGCCTTGAAAGTGCAGGGCTTGCGTGGTATTATGAGCAAGCTGATTAACATGGTGAGCTGTCTGCACATTTTGTGTTAAAGCCACAGTAGCCGCTGCAGCAGAGGCAGCTAAAGCAATAAAGGCTAAAATTCCTGCTAATAATAGCCCTACAAATCGTCTAGGGCGCATAAGTTCTTTTAAATGTTTTAACACTTGAATACCTGTTTCTTTATACCAAGCTTCAGATAAGTTTACAGGAAGCATAACAAATGGTGGTTGCTTAATAATAATTACAGAATCAGTAAGACCACTATACAAGCAATTTGTAAAAAAACAGTTAGTGCAGGTAACATCAAAGTACATGGCTCCTATAGAAATATTAAAAGGTCCATACATAATAGCATAAGGGGGTGTTACACAACTCATAATATTTTTTTTAAAGAAGTAGAAGTGGGCCAGGAGATATTATTCAGAGCAGCCACTAACATCCAGACATGGCGCTGAGGGCGTCCATTCATCCACCACAGACCTGGGTTGAACTTATTGGTGAGATTAGCTCCAGACCAGTCCATCAGCTGAGAATTAGTTCCTGAAATATTGGTTATAAAAGGGTGATCGTGTCTACACTTTACGGGGTGCAGTTCTCCCGTGGATTCTACAATTTGAGAGGAGTTGATGCAGCGAGGTATCATGAAGGACGAGGTAGAATTGGCATGTACAGGAAACCCAGTAGGCAATGAAGCCATTTGTATATTATATACTTGACTATTATCAGGAATCCAAATTCTATATTTTATGGATTGCATCACAGTACAGCCTGGAATATAACTGTTGGAGTCAGTTGTAAAACATAAAGGGGTTCCAATGCCAGAAGCTGCAAAATCTCCCATCTTAACGTGCTGGACAAAAGGGTCTGGAGCTGTACCGTACGCTGATCTGTTGACATGGACAAACACCTCAGCTCCCTCCCAGGTCGCAGGGTGCACAATCTGTGGATCTGGCACATAAGCCCAGTGGGTCAGCGCTTGTACCATTCTGATGAGTTTCCACAATCCGAACACAACGCTCAGGTAGCCAGCGGGCATCATTTTCATCCTGTGGAAAAACACAGACATGTCCTCAACCCCATGTCAGTACCAGATCGGGCCTGTGCCAAGCACTTGTTAAAGGATCTTTTCACTTAACTTGGGCAAAAGCTCTTTGTTCTCTCTTTTCCCAGAACCGCTGTGCTGCAGAATGGCCATTGAAATCCAATTTGCTCTCACTTTTCCCAGAACCGCTGTGCTGCAGAATGGCCATTGAAATCCAAATTTAAAAAATTTTGTATGAATAAAGTATGAGAAAGTATATTAACAGGAGAGAAGGGGTATAGTTCCCCCCCTTTTAATTTAGAAATTTGGTGTATTAACAAACCGTTGGCCCGTTTGACAATTCCTTGACCATGAGGATTATAGGGGATTCCTGTAGAGTGAACAATTTGGTAAGATTTGCAAAAAGTTTGAAAAGTTTGTCCAACATATCTTGGACCATTATCAGTTTTAATTTGTTTAGGAAGTCCCATAGTAGCAAAGCAGCGTAAGGCATGGGAGATACAATGTTTGCCAGCTTCCCCGCTAAGGCTTAGAAAGAAGATATGGCACTTCCCACCTGATTTGGCTGGAACCTCTGTTCGCCATGTGTGACTAAGACTTGTCACCCAGACATCTGTTTGCAGGACAGAGTGAGACAAGTGTGACCTCAACTCAGTTCCTGTGGACACATGCCCATCCATTCAAGTTGACACTCTTGATGCTAGGCTGAGTCTCAGAGCCAAGGGTCGGTAGCAAAGAAGCAAATTTGTGTTGTTTGTACTCACTGATGGCTTCTGCTAGAACTCAGGTCTTACTGGGGTTTTCCCAGGTAGCCTCTGTGGGAAGGCTTTGAGGAGGATTTATCGAATGGCTTCTCACAGTAGGAGAGGCTCTTTGTGATTTACTTTCTATAACTAGGAGAGTTTTAAGTGCTAGCAATCTTAGGATTTTTCCCCTGGGCAGTGGGACTCCAGAGCTAGAAGCCTAATAAGGAATCCAGAATGAGCTGGATATGTCTAGACTGCAATCTTAGAGCTGGAATCCTAGATCTAATACTAAATAATGGTGTGACTGTGATCAAATGAATGCACTTCATTTTTTCACCAGGAAATAAAAAGACTAGAAATTCCTTCTCCTTTGTATGATTTATGTAAATTGTTTGGCATATTAGTGTTTAGAGCTTAAATATTACTTCTGTTTTTTGTGTTGGTTTTTTTTTTTGGTAAGTTTCTCAGAAAGACTAGGCAAATTCTCATACCACTAAACCTGCACCCACAGTTCACTAGTCTTTTTCTTACATTCCTTCCTCTGCTCCACAGAGGAACAAGTGGGAAATGTTGCAAAAGTTGCTCAGAACCTAAAGCTAATGTACATGGCGGTTAGTTAAACATCTGTACATCATTTATAAAGATAATCTTGCCTGTCAGTATCTCTTGGTGTTGTAGCAGTGGAATTTGGGTTTTTTCATGATACCTAGTTTTGTCTCCAAAGTGTTCACCAAAATGACAGGGGAAACAGACCATTTAGACTAAAGTATACCGGGTAGAAAGACTTGGATTTATTGGGCAAGGACTTAGTAAAGAGTGTCTTTACAACTTCAATATGAGATGTTTACCAAAATGAGTGTCTTCTCCATCTGATTCGTAGACCTATTCAAATCAGATTTATTTATACAGTGATATTTACAACATAAAGTTGGACAGTCATTATTATATCATCTTTGTCCTCAGTAGAAAGGTATATTTACCTTTTTTGTAAGATCAAGAGACCCTCTAGAATACCAAAAGAAAATGTGCTTTTAAGAACCCCAAATAATTCATCAAAGCTATGTTTAGCAGATTTGCGTTAGCAATGGCAGAGACAAGGAAATAACAGCTGCTATTTGTGGCTTGATCCCTGTCATACCTGACTGTCTCTAAGAAAGTAACTTGGCTCTTCACTATGGGTACAGAATTCTACTTCAGGTTGTGTTCTTTGGATCTTCCATGAAGTATGCATAAAGCAGGCATATTTACAGAAAGGTTTCTCTGTCCAGCCAATGAAGAACGATGGGAATGGGTACACCATTCAAGTGATAAGAACTCATTCATCAGTACCATTGGCCTCCTCAGCCTATTAGGTGTTGAAAAGATATGTCCCGGCCATCCCAGAGGACCATGCAGAGATCATCACAGACAGGAGAAGAAGGTTCAAAAGGAGGTTTATTAGTGGGGCCATAGTTCCCATGGGAGAGGGAGCTACATGGTGTCTGCACCTTATCCAGGTGGCAGCTTCTCTCTCTGGGGGTAAAGGGGAAGTAGACAGGTAGTGAGTAGGAGTGGCTCATTAGGTATGGGTGGATCTGGGGGCTAGTGGGAGGAGCTGAGGACCTGAGGCTAAGGAAATGCAAACAGGTATAAGAACCTCTGTGGTGTCATCCATGTAGAATAGGAAATGAAGAAAGCCACCTTGGCTTTTTCATTAACATGTTACACAATCTTGTGCAAATCATTTCCACATATGGCTTTTTACAAACTGGTCATATCATTGTAAGTAAGAGCTGGGCAATAACGACTTAGCATCTTAGTCAATTCTCTACCTAGCATAAATTCCAACCAGTACCAGATTTTGGGATTTTTTTTTTGGGGGGGGGGACAAATGAGGCAGACTTGCCCTGTATCCTCATGGAGTTTCTAGTTCCATGAAGATGACACCAAATGTTAATTTGAAAAGGACTTTCCATGTGGGATAAGCAAAATCAAGAGGAGTACATTTTGGAGCATATAACCTAAATCTATGAAATGTTTACAATATGGGAAGTTGTTTAAATGGTTTGGTGGTAGAGAAAGAAAACTATACTTATGTTTCAGAAATTCATAATAGAAGAAAATATGGCTCCTGAGAAAATCTGTAGGAATGGATACAAAGTTTGTTGGTTGCCTTTTGAATTTCTAAGAATTGATGGATAGGTAGATAAAGGTACACTGGTAGCTGATCTGCTGATATTCCAAATGAAAGAAACATGATATTTTTTTTCTTGGTCATGGGGCTTGAACTCTGGGCCCGGGCTCTGTCCCTGAGCTCTTCAGCTCTACTCCCTGAGCCACTTTCTAAACATGATTTTTAATATAGAATGGACATCCTGTTCTATATGATGGTAGTCTACTCTATTCTATGAATAGTGAGAATAAAGTTGAGAACTTCTTGTGTGGAGTGTTTAACAGCTACAGGTAAAAAGTGAGACTAGAAGCCATCTGGTGGTGGCTCAGTTATAATTCTAGCTTTTTAGGAGATTGCAATCTGAAGGTTGGGATTCAAAGCCAGCCTAGGCAGGAACTTCCATGAGTCTCTCACCTTCAATAGCCACCAAAAAGCCAAAGTAGAGCTGTGGCTCAAGTGATAGATAGCCAGCCTTGAGCGAAAAAGTTAAGGGGCAATGCCCAGGCCCTGAGGTCAAGCCCTAGTATGAGCATACACAGAAAGTAGATACTTCTTAAGGTATCCTCTATACTTATGAAATGACTATTTACAAAGTGGGAGTAAACGCCAACAAGCGCAAGTACCCCTCATTCCCAAGTGGGAGCAGTACAGATCCTGGTGATGGATTGAGGACGCCCCAGTATAGTGATGGACGTAAATGTTCATGCTTGCTTTGAGATAGAGCACTCTTCCCCCTGGTGTCAGAGCCTTTGTGTTCCTTTGCTAATCCAGTTGACTTGAGCATATAAAACTCCATGTCTTGCTGTATACATTTTCAATGATACAGAGAACAGAAACAGTTTTACCTTAAGAAACTTGAATAAGCAACTTGAGATGGTGAATGTTATGGAAATGAAAATGGCAGATATTCCCCACTTCCTGTGACACAGATCAGGGCACAGTGATGAGGGTGCCCCCACGAATATCCCCAGTAAGTCTTTCTCAGGCCTACTGAATCCAAAAGGCTGGACATGACATGCTCAGTGACTTTTCTGCTGAGAGTGGACAAGGACAAGTTGCCTTTGAAGGGGTGTTCTTGTTTCTTCTCTTTTGTCTACCTTGTTTACAAATGAAGAAGCTAATTCTTCCAATTCTTGCTCTGTGATGCTTGGCTTGGAACTTGAGGCCTTTTCCTTGCTTCATTTAAACCACTCCTCCAGTTCCTTTTTTTTTTTTTTGTCTTTTGAGTTATCTTTGGATAGTCTTTTGGGCTGGCCAGCCCTCCCCTTCCTCTATCTCTTCCACCTTTCTCCCTTTTCCTCTGCCCTTTTCACTCTTCTTCCCCTTTAACTCCTCCTCCCCTCCCTCCCCTGCTTTTCATTTGATTAGGTGGTCTCAAGACTGTGCTCCTCCCTACCTCTGTTCCCCAGTATCTGGGAAACAGAAGTGTGCCACGATGTCCGGCTTCCTTTCCCTTTCTCACTGTAGTAATTCCGTTGGTAATTATGTAAAAGGATACCAATACTACATGGAGTTTCAATTCACTGTAGCTTATTCGATGTGTGGGAGCAAGCATTCTTTCAAGGCCACAGTCTGCTCTGCTTCTGATTGCTTTGTAAGGGTGTAAAATCAACTCTGTGACATGACCCAAATGGAAGCCATCCAAGACCTATCATGAAAAACTGTTTGGGTGCCCTCCTTACCACGATAGAGACTCTCTGGGGTGGTTTGGTGGAAGTGGAGAATGTGAAAACTGTTTATGGATGACTGATCTGCAGGCTGAAACCTGAAACCCAGGATATGACTGGCTACACCTAGAAGCATTGCTACCTAACCTGGCTTGCCAAGATGGGTGAAGTTTGGTGGGGTGGTTTAAAGTGCCATGGAATTTCACAATGCCCCAATCCCTCCCCAATTTGTGTTAACAATGGTGATTCTTACGTGGAGATAGGAGGAACTGAGCTAAATAGGAGTTCACTGCTCCACCAGTTTCTTCCCAATTGAATTGCGAGCTATCCCTTGTCTTCTTTGGTGATGGACAAAATCAGTAGAGAAAGCAGATAGTTTCTCCAACCCATCAGCTCTAAGATACCTGAAATGCAGTCAATGTTGCACTTGTGTATAGTAGATAGAGCCACAGCCATGAACTTTGGGCTAGTATTCCAACAGCTAGAATAAGTGGAATTAGTACTGTCATTCAACTTACTGTGGAACTTCTTCCCCTCAAAATTTGGAATTTCTATGAGTACAGGATAATTTGGAATTGCAATGACACTTCTGACGTCATTGCATCCAGAGATGTCACTGCCTCTTCAGTTGAAGGCCTTATTCTCTTCATGAATGGTAGTTGAAATGTATTCATTTCCCTTCATAATGTGTTCCTTACATTGATCACTAGATTCATGCAGTTTTTGTTATAAGGGCATACTTATAGGCTTTGACACCTAAAATGTAAAAAAAAATTATAATTTCAATTTATAGGCGTTCTGGTCTTCATTATGGACATGAAGCTTTAATTCTTGTATTTAAAATATATTCACACGTTATAAAATACAATGATCATATTTACTCTAATTGAGTAAATTGTATCAAGCTCTAGCTTGTACATTATGGTATAACTGGGAGTCAGAATATATGTCTAGATAGTCTTCTTTGTTATCGGTTCCTCTCGCCTCTTCTCCCACTTTTCTCACCTCTTTTCCTCCTCTTCCTTCTCCCTTTTCTTCCCAAAGAGCTCAGTGTTCCTCACTGAACGTGAGGAACCTATTCCTTAATCAGTTCGCACTAGGAAGTTGGGGAAATGCACAATGTAACCCACTGTGATATCATACATCACAAACATCAACATGTCTCACCCCATCCGTCTGCCTTAAAGTCTGAGATTTTTTTAAGCCTTTAAGTCATCCCAGTTTTTGACATGTTTCTGTGCATTTTTTCATTTTTCTTTGTGCTTTTGTACTTTTTGTTGCCAGCACCAGGGCTTGTACTCAGGTCCTGAGTGCTATCCCTTAGCCTTTGCACTCAAGGATAGTGGTCTACCACTTGAACCACAGCTCTGTTTCCTGATTTTTTGGTGATTAATTGTAGATAAGAGACTTTCTGGTGCATGCTTTCTTTGAACCTTGATTCTCAGAAATCATTCTCTTGAGGATTACAGACATGAGCCACTGGCACCTTCTCCTTTGAGCTTTTATTCTTCACACATACGCACATAGAGTCTTGTCAACAAGTTGCTGCTGCCATTAACTTTTTAATATAGTTATTGTTAACACTAGAGTTTTGTTGAGCAGTTAATGTTTAGCTGGCCAAATAGTATCTGCAACATAACTTTCCCCCAAATTACAATGTCCCTTAGTATCTGAAGTGGGTTGGCTCTACAACCCATGTGGCTAATGAAGTTCTTTTGATATAAAACAGTATAATACTTGCATATAAACTACAAACATCCTTCATATACTTTGTCTTCTCTAGATTGCTTACAGTAAGTAATATAATTGAAATAATGTGTAGGTAGATTTTATACCATGTTATAGGGCATTATGACAAGAAAACAGTGTGAATGTGTTTTAGACAGATGCACTGCTTTTCCCTTAAAGATGTACAATCTGTAATTGGTTGAATTTGCATATGCAGAGTATTTATTTGTGCATTATTTATAGAAACTATGGTGTAAGAAAGTTGGTCTTTGGTAAAATGATGATGGTTCTATGTTGAAACTGAAATGGACACCATGAGGAGACTGTGAGTTTTGTGTCTGCATTTAAATGACAGGCAAGATCTTGAGAAATTACTAATATTGTAGCCAATATTGACTGAGAAATCCAATGCATTTCACAGAGAGAGTGTAAATCTGGCCACATTGTAACGAGTACAACAGAAGGAAAATTGAAAGACTAACTTGTTCCCATTGAAATGAATGTCCACTGTCATCAGGTGTTTGAGCAGGGAGTTGTGGATAGCTCTTTGGCCAAGCAAAGCACATTTTATACGTGTCTGGTAGGACATGCAATAGAATGACACAGCAGCTCTACAAGCTATTGAGCTTTGGTGAGTGATTGTTTTCCCTTCCATATATCGTTTCAAACTATGGGCTTCAAGGAAGTCTGCAACATAAAAATGACTTTTTGTTTTGACAGACCTGGGGCTTGAACTCAGGGCCTGGGCACTGAGCTTTTGCTCAAGGCTGGCACTCAGCTCTACTCTGAACTATCTGTTGGTTGGAGCTAAGTGTCTTGTGGACTTTTCCTGCCCAGGCTTGCTTTGAACTGTGATCCTCAGATCTCATTTCTGAGTAGCTAGCATTGTAGGCATAGGCCACCAGTACCTGACTTCCTGACTTTTTCTCCTCTGTCCTTTGTCCTCCTCCTCAGGCCCCCTTCCTTCCTTCCTCCTCCTTTTTTCATCTTTCTTCTTTTTTCCCCTTTTCTTCATTGCTTTGCTTTCTGAGAGAATTCAATGATCAGCCAACCATGAAATGGGAAAGTGGACCAAATAAGGCTGGATAATTTATTTGAGCCAAACAGAGGTATTATAATCTATTAAAAATATTTAGCCAAACACACTGTATTCGTGACTTTATCTCCTAAACCTGCAGATTGTCTGGTAGTTGCCCAGGACCTGAGGCAGGAAGGCGGACCCATGTGCCTGAACTTTCCAGTCATGTCTTTGCAACTGGTAGTTTTTAATAAAAGAAAAACTCTAACATTGTGAGTGCCATGGAATTTCACAATGCCCCCAATCCCTCCCCAATTTGTGTTAACAATGGTGATTCTTACGTGGAGATAGGAGGAACTGAGCTAAATAGGAGTTCACTGCTCCACCAGTTTCTTCCCAATTGAATTGCGAGCTATCCCTTGTCTTCTTTGGTGATGGACAAAATCAGTAGAGAAAGCAAATAGTTTCTCCAACCCATCAGCTCTAAGATACCTGAAATGCAGTCAATGTTGCACTTGTGTATAGTAGATACAGCCACAGCCATGAACTTTGGGCTAGTATTCCAACAGCTAGAATAAGTGGAATTAATACTGTCATTCAACTTACTGTGGAACTTCTTCCCCTCAAAATTTGGAATTTCTATGAGTACAGGATAATTTGGAATTGCGATGACACTTCTGACGTCATTGCATCCAGAGATGTCACTGCCTCTTCAGTTGAAGGCCTTATTCTCTTCACGAATGGTAGTTGAAATGTATTCATTTCCCTTCATAATGTGTTCCTTACATTGATCACTAGATTCATGCAGTTTTTGTTATAAGGGCATACTTATAGGCTTTGACACCTAAAATGTAAAAAAAAAATTATAATTTCAATTTATAGGCGTTCTGGTCTTCATTATGGACATGAAGCTTTAATTCTTGTATTTAAAATATATTCACACGTTATAAAATACAATGATCATATTTACTCTAATTGAGTAAATTGTAGCAAGTTCTGGCTTGTACATTATGGTATAACTGGGAGTCAGAATATATGTCTAGATAGTCTTCTTTGTTATCGGTTCCTCTCTCCACTTCTCCCACTCTTCTCACCTCTTTTCCTCCTCTTCCTTCTCCCTTTTCTTCCAAAAGAGCTCAATGTTCCTCACTAAAAGTGAGGAACATATTCCTTAATCTGTTAGCACTAGAAAGTTGGGGAAATGCACAATGTAACCCACTGTGATATACATCACAAACATCAACATCTCTCACCCCATCCGTCTGCCTTAAAGTCTGAGATTTTTTAAAGCCTTTAAGTCATCCCAGTTTTTGACATGTTTCTGTGCATTTTTTCATTTTTCTTTGTGCTTTTTTACTTTTTGGTGCTTGCACCAGGGCTTGTACACAGGTCCTGAGTGCTATCCGTTAGCCTTTGCACTCAAGGATAGTGGTCTACCACTTGAACCACAGCTCTGTTTCCTGATTTTTTGGTGATTAATTGTAGATAAGAGACTTTCTGGTGCATGCTTTCTTTGAACCTTGATTCTCAGAAATCATTCTCTTGAGGATTACAGACATGAGCCACTGGCACCTTGCTCCTTTGAGCTTTTATTCTTCACACATACGCACATAGAGTCTTGTCAACAAGTTGCTGCTGCCATTAACTTTTTAATATAGTTATTGTTAACACTAGAGTTTTGTTGAGCAGTTAATGTTTAGCTGGCAAAATAGTATCTGCAACATAACTTTCCCCCAAATTACAATGTCCCTTAGTATCTGAAGTGGGTTGGCTCTATAACCCATGTGGCTAATGAAGTTCTTTTGATATAAAACAGTATAATATTTGCATATAAACTACAAACATCCTTCATATGCTTTGTCTTCTCTAGATTGCTTACAGTAAGTAATATAATTGAAATAATGTGTAGCTAGATTTTATACCATATTATAGGGCATTATGACAAGAAAACAGTGTGAATGTGTTTTAGTACAGATGCACTGCTTTTCCCTTAAAGATGTACAATCTGTAATTGGTTGAATTTGCATATGCAGAGTATTTATTTGTGCATTATTTATAGAAACTATGCTGTAAGAAAGTTGGTCTTTGGTAAAATGATGATGGTTCTATGTTGAAACTGAAATGGAATCCAGGAGGAGACTGTGAGTTTTGTGTCTGCATTTAAATGACAGGCAAGATCTTGAGAAATTACTAATAATGTAGCCAATATTGACTGAGAAATCCAATGCATTTCACAAAGAGAGTGTAAATCTGGCCACATTGTAACGAGTACAACAGAAGGAAAATTGAAAGACTATCTTGTTCCCATTGAAATGAATGTCCACTGTCATCAGGTGTTTGAGCAGGGAGTTGTGGATAGCTCTTTGGCCAAGCAAAGCACATTTTATACGTGTCTGGTAGGACATGCAATAGAATGACACAGCAGCTCTACAAGCTATTGAGCTTTGTTGAGTGATAGTTTTCCCTTCCGTATATCGTTTCAAACTATGGGCTCAAGGAAGTCTGGAACATAAAAATGACTTTTTGTTTTGACAGACCTGGGGCTTGAACTCAGGGCCTGGGCACTGAGTATCTTTTGCTCAAGGCTGGCACTCAGCTCTACTCTGAACTATCTGGTGGTTGGAGCTTAGTGTCTTGTAGACTTTTCCTGCCCAGGCTTGCTTTGAACTGTGATCCTCAGATCTCATTTCTGAATAGCTAGGATTGTAGGCATAGGCCACCAGTACCTGACTTCCTGACTTCCTGAATTTTGCTCCTCTGTCCTCTGTCCTCCTCCTCAGGCCCCCTTCCTTCCTTCCTCCTCCTTTTTTCATCTTTCTTCTTTTTTCCCCTTCCTCCTCCTTTTTTCATCTTTCTTCTTTTTTCCCCTTTTCTTCATTGCTTTGCTTTCTGAGAGAAGTCAATGATCAGCCAACCATGAAATGGGAAAGTGGACCAAATAAGGCTGGATAATTTATTTGAGCCAAACAGAGGTATTATAATCTATTAAAAATATTTAGCCAAACACACTGTATTCGTGACTTTATCTCATAACCCTGCAGATTGTCTGGTAGTTTCCCAGGACCTGAGGCAGGAAGGCGGACCCATGTGCCTGAACTTTCCAGTCATGTCTTTGCAACTGGTAGTTTTTAATAAAAGAAAAACTCTAACATTGTGAAATTGCATCAGTGAAGAAACCATAGCTTTTTATGTTCTTGTATATGCTTTTCTTCTGTGCAATGTTATTCAATGCCCTAAATTTCAGCTACTTTTGAGATATTTTCTTGAATGTTGAGATTAGTCTGGAAATCAGGCTAGGAATAAATGAAATGCTGGTGTGGTAATAAAATTTATGTTACCATTTTATGAATATGAAAATGTCTAATTGTTATAACACAAGGTATCTTTGGATTAAGAAGTCTAGGACATTTTATTCTTTTACACCTTTTTTTTAAAGCAGGAAAACCTTTGCTTCTACCATCAGTCTTGAAGCAGAAATCCCAGAAAAAAGAATTTTATAATCAGTCACAAAGAATTCCTACACGCATCATGTATCCCTTCCTCATCATTTCCCATTTCTTAGGAGTCTCCACATTGTTTAATTGTAATCATGTGCAACTAGCATTTTAAAGCGTCACACTGCTTTCACATTTATGGGATATGATGAGAAGATTAAGAATGGTTGAAACTCAAGAGTAAATACAGGAAACTTAAGAGTAGATGTAGAAATGTGACTCCACCAGGCTTTCATGGAGCACACATTACCCCAGTGGGCTTCATGTTGTGGCCATCCATGTATAGAAGAACAAACTAGAAGGTGCACTCTCCCAAACAACCCTCATTCTAGTCAGGCCCCTCTCCTGTACTCTGCTTTGCAATTCTGTAGCAGGAATCTAAACTCTGGTTTCCTTCCATTGCATTGGTGTTGTTTGACCTGACTTTCCCTCAGCTTGGAACTTACGCATATGGGACTCAGGTGGCAGGGCCCTGCCTTTCCAGGGCCTGCACTTAGTATTCAATCTATTGTGGAGCAGAGGGATGTTCATGACCCATAGCAAAACACCTCCCACGTCCCATAAAGTGACATGTTGTTTCTATTAAGGGATCATTTTCTTAAGTGAAATCATGACCAGTCATGATGGCATGGAAGTATACAGAGGCCAAGTGACTATGTGTTACTTTAATTACCAAAGAAGTAACTATTATGATTCCATAATGGTTCAAAGAAGAATTTTAAGACTGAAACAGTGGTTTTATTGTTTCTTTAGTTCAGAAGTAATTGAAATGGAATATGTAAATAGAGTCAAAGTGGACTTTTCCAAGTGAGAAAGAGAAGCCAATTGCACTTCGAAAGAAACTATATGACTATAGCAAGAAAGACATCGCCAATTAACAAATATTTATTTTCCTTTGCTATTCTCTGCTATTTATCCTGTTACATAGTAGTGGAATGAATTAGGAAGAGAGTGATGTAGAGTGCATGGTTTTCCATTGCAACACAAACTCTATCTATCTATCTATCTATCTATCTATCTATCTATCTATCTACCTACCTACCTACCTACCTACCTACCTATATTTTTGCTGTTCCCGGGGTTTGAACTCAGGCTTGGACACAGTCCCTGAGCTTTTTTTGCTTAAGGCTAGCACTCTGTCACTTGAGCAATAGCTCTACTTCCAGCTTTTTGGTGGTTAATTGAAGAGAAGAGTCTCACAGAGTTTTCCTGTCCAGGCTGGGTTAGAACCTCGATCCTCAGATCTCAGCCTCCTGAATAGCTAGGATTACTGGCTACAGCCACTGGCTTCCAGCTTACTTTCCCTATAGTCTTAAACTATATAGGAATCAACTCTTTGGTAAGCTTTTTTCCATTTTTATGTTTATATTACTAATGATTATTTTGTCTCTATTTTCCTATCTTATGATTATTTAATTATAAGACAATTGTTTATTTTTTATTTGATTAGTTATTTAAAGGACGGGTCTTTGGGGCTTTATATCATAGGATCCAAAGGTAGCACTAATGTCTGTGAACCTTAAAATTATACTACCACTTTTTTGATGACCAAAGCTCATTCGAAACTGGAGCCTGTGGCTCAGGCCTGTAATCCCAGATCCTCATGAGTTTGGAGGATTGTGCTTTGAAACCCGCCCTGGGCAGGGAAGTCCATGACATCCATCCTCCATGAACCACCAAAGTACCAGAAATTGTGCTATTTCTCATGGGGTAGCAGGCCAGCATGGAGTGACAAAGCTAAGGGACATAGCCCAGTCTCTGAGTTCAATTTTCAGTGCTGGCTCAAAAACCAAAACCCCACCAAAACACAACTGACCTGAAAGACTCTAGTCCCTGTGCGTAGGAACTAATAATTTGTCCTACTACTGTGAAGGGAAGAGCTTCTGAGTTCTTACAAAAACTATCTTTAAGTATTTGTGCAAAGGAGTTGCCATTTGACAAAGCAGTTTATGAATATGGCCCATCTTAACCCACCTCACCCCTTTCAACATTCTTGCCCCTCCTTCCTCTGCCCAGCCCTTCCGTTTTCTTACTTTTGTAGTATGTACAATGAATTCTTGACTACAATTCCCCCCTTCCCCTTCATTTGTCCCCCGCTCTCCCCTTGCCCCCACTTGATGAGCTGCTGTTTTTCACCCTTATGCTTTGGGAAGTAATGATAAGCACCATCCCCCCCGCCGCCAGTACTTCCTCAGAACTTTCTAGATTCCTAAGAGTGGTCATTGTAAATGTCTAACACAAGAATAAATAGGATAGCAAGATATGAGAGGGTTAAAGACATGCTTTAATCATAATCTTTGTGATTCGAATAAAGAAATGTTGTTGAATAAAGACACTGCACATTCCTGTTGGATATTTCTCACAGAGTGAACACAGTGCTGTCCCAACTCTTTTACTATATTTAAGTTTTTGGCTCATCACTGGTATTTGTTTCATAATCTAACAAAAAGATCACGTATCTCTTGCTAGCGAAAGCTGCAGAGGAGGGAATGCTTATTCTATGAGTAGAGAGAGAAGGAAGGCTGGAGAGATGTTTGTGCTTGTGGAGAAGCTTATATTATTTTTTTTTTAATAAACGCAGGCCATGTTTGCCACCTCCCGAATTTTGCGCTACTCTTTTCGCTGTCCTAGCTTTGACTTAGTTTGTTTTATGTTCTCGTTTGGTTAGTTCCTTGAACATCCCATCTAATTTACATCTTATTCATTTTTGTGTTGCAGCTTCTGACAACTGTCTTGAGTCCACACTTCTCTAGATTTTTATACCTAGCAGCCATTTGGCTTCTACTTTTCCTGATCTCTCTCTTCCTCTCTCACTACCTGTGCCTAATGTTGAGGTTATAGTATCCAAAATAGCTCAGGCCTCAGCCACCTTGGTGTGTTCATGCTATCTGTCCCTACCTGCCTCAGTGTCTGTACCTTTTGGCTGGTTTCACTCAGATTATGGCCAGAGAATGGCTGAAGTAAATAACAGGAAGGAAGGAAGGAAATGTATGGTGATTAGCAGTTCTTTGAGGGAAATGTTTACCTTTATTCACAAACAGTGTATGTGTTGGTAGTTTTCCTATTGCCAGAGAAAGAGAGTGTTGATTCTAAATGTTAGTTTTTAACATGAGAATCTTAAGCATTATATGTTATAACTCTCAGAAATGTTAGGTGTTTCAGAATCATTAAAAAATATTTATTGTCTTTTTTCTCCTTTACTGTCAAAGTGAAGTACAGAGGGGTTACAGTTTCATATATAATGCAGTGAGTACATTTCTTGTCAAATATGTTAGCTCCTCCTCCCCTCCACATGCCTACCTCTTCCCTCCTGCTTCCCCTTCCACCCACGAGTTGTACGGTTGGTTTACACCAAATGGTTTTGTGAGTATTGTGTTTGGAGTTGTTTGTATTTTTATCCTTTGTCTATTGATTTTGATATTTACTTTCTCTTCCCTAGCTCTAATACACGTATATACAGTATCCAGGGTGCTCAGATGAGATACAGTGATAGTGGGGGTAAAACCACAGGAAGGGAATACGAGAGAAAATAAAAAGGGTACGGATTCATATCGCATGTTGAAAATAATTACAATAATGATATACCACTTGTTTCCATAACATGGAGCTCATTTCACTTAGCATCATCTTAAGTGTCCATAAGGGCATAGCTATTGGGCTATTATGACTTCGGCTTTGACTAGCCTAAACATGTACTAATTATTCCAAAAAAAATTTACTATGTGAAGTGAGCCAGACCTAAAGAAACATAGACTGTATTGTTTTCCTCATAGGAAAAACATTTTTTTTCTTATTTATTGTCAAAGTGATGTACAGAGAGGTTACAGTTGCATATGTTAGGCATTGGATACATTTCTTATACTGTTTGTTACCTCCTCCCTCACTTACCCTCCCCTCCCCCTGCCCCTCTCCCCCCAGAGTTGTTCACTTGGCTTACACCAAACAGTTTTGAAAGCATTGCCTTTGTAGTCGTTTGTCTTTTTATCTTGTATCTCTCGGTTTTGGTATTCCCTTTCACTTTCCTAATTCTAATACCAGTATATACAGTTTCCAAAGTACTCAAATAAGATAAACTGATAGTGAAGGTACAACCGCAGGAAGGGGATACAAGAGCATCATCAACAGTAGAAGCTACAGTTACACATGGCATGTTGAAAGTAATTACAGCAGTGATATAACAGTTGTTTCCATAAAATGGAGGTTGTTTCACTTAGCCTCATCTTATGTGTTCATAAGAGTATTGCTGTTGGGCTCTTGTGATCCTCTGCTGTGACTAGCCTAAACCTGAGCTAACTATTCCCTATGAGAATAGGGAATCCTATTCATAGCATAGAATCCATGTTTCTTTGGGTCTGGCTCACTTCACTTAGGATAATTTTTTCCAAGTCCTTTCATTTCCTTACAAATGCGGCAATGTCATTCTTTGAGACAGAGGTATGAAATTCCATTGTGTATATGTACCACATTTTCCTGATCCATTCATCTACTGAGCGTTACTGGGTGGGATCCATATTTTAGCTATGCCAAATTGTGCTGTGATGAATATTGTTGTGCTGGTGGCTTTTGTGTGTTCTTCTCTGTGGTCTTTGGGTAGATGCCAAATGTGGGGCTGCTGGATCATAAGGGAGCTCTATGTTTACCTTCTGAGAAATCTCCATACCACTTGCCAGAGTGGCTGAACAAGTTTACATTCCCACCAACGATGAAGTAGGGTTCCCTTTTGTCCACATCCCCTCCAACATTTATTATTGTTAGTTTTCTTGATATAGGTCATTCTTACTGGGGTGAGATGGAATCTCAATGTTGTTTTGATTTGCATTTCTTTTATGGCCAGAGATGTAGAGCACTTTTTCATATGACTCTTGGCCATTCTCATTTCCTCATCAGACAAGTCTCTTTGTAAGTCTTTAGCCCACTTGTTGAGGGGGCTGTTGGTTCTTTGCGGTTTTGTTTTGGAGGAATATAATTTTTTGTAGTTCTGCATATATTTTAGATATGAGGTCTTTGTTCATTGTACGGCTGATAAAGATCTTTTCCCAATCTGTAGGCTTTCCATTCATCTTGTGAGCTATGTCCTTTGCCCTGCAGAAGCTCAGCAATTTGATGCAATCCCATTTGCTCGTCCTTTTTGTGATTTGTAGCATTTATGGCTCTTTGTTAAGGAAGGTCTGTCCTGTGCCAAGGAGCCCAAGTGTTTCTCCTACTTCTTTTAGTGCTTTCAAGGTATCTGTTATAATTTCAAGATCTTTGATCCATGTGGAATTGATTTTGGTGCAGGATGATATATAAGGATCTAATTTTGCTTTGTTGTGGGTGTTGAACCAGTTTTGCCATCACCATTTGTTAAAGAGGCTATCTTTCTTCCATCGTATTTTTTTAGCTCCTCTATCAAAGATTAAGGGGGCTTAGTTCTGTGTGTTCACTGCTGGATCTTCAATTCTGTTCCATTGGTCTTCAGGCCTGTTCCATTGCCAATTCCAAGCTGTTTTTATAGCTATAGCTTTATAATACAGCTTGAAGTTTGGTATTGTAATTCCTCCGGCATTGTTCTTTCTGCTTAGGATTGTTTCTGCTAGACGGGGGGTCATTTATTTTTCCATATAAATTTCTGGATTGCTTCCTCAATTTCATTAAAAAATGGTGTTGGGATATTAGTGGGTATTGCATGGAATTTGTAGATAGCTTTTGGCAATATTGCCATTTTGACTATATTAATCTTCCCAATCGAGGAGCATGGGAGGTTTTTCCATTTCCTTAGTTCTTTTTTTTTTTTTCAAATTTTTATTATCAAAGTGATGTACAGAAAGGTTACAGTTTCATATTTTAGGCACTGGATACATTTCTTGTACAGTTTGTTACCTTGTCCCTCATACCCCTCTCCCTCCTCCCCCTTTCCCTTCCCCCCCCCCCACGGAGATGTTCAGTTCACTTACACCAAACAGTCTAATCATAGAGGTCTTTCACTACTTTGGTTAAGGTTATTTCTAGGTATTTTATGTTTTTGAGACTATTGCAAATGGAGTTGCTTTCCTGACTTCAGCCTCTGTCTTCGTGTTATTAGCATATAGAAAGGCTGTTGATTTTCGAGGGTTTATTTTATATCCTGCAACTTTGCCAAAGTTTTGGATCTGCTCTAGTAGCTAGGAGTAGAGTCTATGGTGTTCGTTAGGTATAGGATCATGTAATCTGCAAAGAGAGAAAGCTTAACTTCATCTTTTCCTATTTGGATCCCCTTTTTGTTTTCTTCTTGCCTAATTGCTCTGGCTAGGAATGTTAAAGAGGAGGGGAGAGAGCAGACATCTCAATCTTGCTCCTGATTTTCAAAGGAATGGCTTTGGCTTTACACCATTTAGAATTATGCTTGCTGTTGGTTTGTAATAAACTGCCTTTATTATATTCAGGAATGTTCCTTGGAATCCCAATTTCTCCAGGATTTTTATCATAAATGGGTACTGGATTTTATCGAACGCCTTTTCTGCATCCAGAGATATAACCATGTGGTTCTTTACCTTGCTCTGGTTGATGTGGTGGATTACATTAATTGACTTGCGTATATTGAACCAACTTTGCATCCCTGGGATGGATCCAGTTTGAACATGGTGTATGATATTTTTGATGACCTGTTGAAGTCGATTGGACAGAATTTTGTTGAGAATTTTTGCATCTATGTTCATCAGGGAAATCGTTCTATAGTTCTGTTTTGTTGATGAGTCCCTGCCTGGTTTTGGGATGAGGGCTATACTGGCTTCATAGAATAAGTCTGGTAGTGAACGTTCTCTTTCAATTTCATTGAAGATTTTGAAAAATATTGGTGTGACTTCTGTTTTGAAAGCCTTGTAGAATTCTGCTGTGAATCCATCTGGACATGGGATTTTCTCTGATGGGAAATCACTTATTGCTGTTTCTATTTCAAGGCTGGGTATGAGTCTGTTTAGAAGGTTTAAATCTTCATGGTTGAGTTTGGGGGTATCAATTTTTTTCTAGAAAATCATCCATTTCTTCCAGGTTCTCGAATTTGTTGGCACAAAGGTTTGCAAAATAGTCCCTTATTGTGTTCTGAATTTTGGTTGTTTCTGTGGTGATGTTACCTGTTTTATCTCGGATCTTGTTTATGTGGGTGTGCTGCCATCGTTTTTTGGTCAGGTTTGCTAGGAATTTGACTATCTTGTTAATATTCTCAAAGAACCAAGGCTTTGTTTTGTTGATTGTTGCGATGGTTTTTTTTTCTCCCTCTCAAGTATATTTAATTCTGATTCGATTTTAATTATTTGCTTCCATCTATTGACTTGTGGGTATGGCTTCTTGTTCTCTTTTGAGAAGATTAAGGTGATTCCGTAAGTTGTTGAGTTGCTGTTTATCCAGATTGTTGGTGTAGGCACTCAGATATAAATTTTCGTCTGAGTACTGCCTTTGCTGTGTCCCAAAGGAGGTGGTACTTTGTGCACTCACCTTGGTTGAATGCCATAAATATTGAATTACTGGTCTAATTTCTTCAATGACCCACTGATGGTTCAGCAGTGTGTTGCTTAGTCTCCATGGATTGTATCATTTTGTGTGGTGGCTGTTTGAGTTGAGCTTTAATTTTAATTTATTGTGGTCTGAGAGAAGGCAGGGAATGATTTTGATACTTCTGAATTTGTACAGATTTTCTTTGTGCCCTAAGATGTGATATATTTTGGAGAATGTTTCATGGGCTGCTGAAAAGAATGTGTATTCTGGTATTGCTTGATGGAATATTCTGTAGATGTTGGTTAAGTCTAGTTGGTCTATGCAGTTGATTAGTTCTGTGGATTCTTTGGTCAGTTTTTGGCCTGTTGGTCTGTCCAGAGGTGACAGTGGAGTGTTAAAGTCTCCAACAATCAATGTGTTTGGGACTATGAGTGATTTTAGAGTCAGTAGTGTTGGTTTGATGAAGTTGGGTTCTCCTGTATTTGGTGTGTGGATATTTAAGATGGTTATATCCTCCTGTAGGAGACATCGCTTTATTAGTATGTAGTAACCTTCTTTGTCTCTTCTTACCATTTTTAATTTGAAGTCGATTTTATCTGATGCTAGAATTCCACTCCAGCCTGCATTTGGGGGCCATTTATTGGTAGATTTTATTCCAGCCTTTCACCTTTAGAAGAAGTTTGCTTTTGCTAGATAGATGTGTCTCTTGGAGGCAGCAGAAAGACGGATCTTGATGTTTGATCCAAGTAATGAGCCTATGTCGTTTGAATGAAGAATTAAGTCCATTAATGTTGAGAGTTAGGTTTGAGAGATGATCATTTGTCCTTTCATTGTAGCTATCTTGTTAAAAGCTGTGTCTTCCCAATTCTTGATCTAATATTCTGGTTTTCTATTTAGGGTTCATTTCTCTGTCTGTATTGGGATCTTGATTATTTTCCCTGTATAGTACATCTTTGAGGATTTTCTGTAAAGCTGGTTTGGTGGAGATACATTGTTTCAGTTTTTCCTTCCTCTGGAAGACTTTTATTTGACCTTCAGCTATGAATGAGAGTTTAGCTGGGTACAGCATTCTTGGTTGATATTTATTATTATTTAGGGTTTGGCATACCTCATTCCAGGATCCCTTGCTTTTCATGGTCTCTGCTGAGAAGTCTGGGATAATTCTGCTTGCTTTTCCTTTATTTGTGATTACTTTCTTCTCCGTAACATCTTTAAGGATTCTTTCCTTGGACTCTACTGATCCTGTTATGATCACAATGTGTCAGTGGGATGTCCTATTCTGATCTGGTCGCTTTGGGGTTCTAAATGCTTCTTGTATCTGTATCGGCCTACCTTCCTGGATAGTTGGGAAGTTCTTGGCTAATATTCTGTTAAATAGGTTGCATATTCCATTAACTTCTTTCTCCTGGTTTTTCTCAATTCCTATTCGCCTCAAATAGTGCTTCCTGCTTGTGTCTTGGAGCTCCTGGAGTGATCTGTTTTATCGATTGGATTGGTTTTGTATTTTTGTGTGACATTTCTCCATAGATTCTAGGGAATCTTCAGCTCCTGAGATTTGATCCTCTGCTTCACCTACTTGAGACTGTAGGCTAGTTACTTGATTTTGAATCTCTTTTCCTTCAGACTGGTCTTTCCTGATGATTTCCATGTCCTTGCTAGAAGTATCTCTTAGGTCCTGCATGGACATCTTTACATTATTAATTTGGTTTTGAGTGCTGTCTCTCAAATCTTTTAGCTGGGTAGTTATCTTTTCATATGACTCTTGAAGTTCATTTATC
>NW_025961605.1:0-38773 GCF_023159225.1 Perognathus longimembris pacificus | reverse complement strand
TTTAGTCCAGCAACGTTCAGGAGGGGGTGGGGTTCTGATTGGTGTGGGATGGGAGTACTCAGTCCAGCACCGGGGGAGGGATGGGAGTACTCAGTGCAGCACCCGGGAGTACTCAGTCCGCACCAGGGAGTACTGGTTGTAGCACCCTGGACTACTCAGTCCAGTATTGGTTGGGAGAGGTGGGTTTCAGGATTAGTGTGAAATGGGAGTACTCAGCCCAGCACTGGGGAGTACTCCACACAGCACGTGGGAGTACTAAGCACATCACCCAGAAGTACACGGTCCAGCACCCTGCCCCGCAGTCAGTGCTGACTGAGGCCTGTGCTCTGTTCTTTTAGCATGGTGGCCAGCTGGTCTCCCAGGACTCCCCGGTGAGTGCTCCTGGAACCCGCCCCGTGCCTCAGTTTACCCCTGCCCCATGGCGAGTCTCCCCCCACATTGAGGTCTTGGGAGGCTCAGACAACACCTACGCCCGGCCAGGCCTCGAACCCGGGCCTCACCAGGCCTGTGCATCCGGGCCAGGGAAGCCCGCACCCTGACCTAGGGCTCTGGAGCAAACACGGTGGAGTTTGGGGAGCAGAGGGGCGGTTTCAACTGTCCCCAGGGAGTTTCAGGTGTCCCCAGGAGTAGAGATTCTGGGTGGGGGTGGTTTCAAGTGTCCCCAGGACCATTTTGGCCTGTGGGTGGATGGAGGGCGGTTTCATGTGTTCCCGGGGGTAGGGGTCTGGGGCGATTCGTTTCAAGTGTCTCCAGGTGGGCAGGGGTCTGTGGTGGGTGGTTTCAAGTGTACCCAGGGCGGTTTCAAGTGTCCCAAGGGTGTTTTCTAGTATCCCAATGGGGAGGGGCTCTTGGGGGGTGGTTTCAAGTGTAACCAGGACCACCTTGGGCCTGTGGGTGGATGGAGGGCGTTTCAAGTGTCCCCGGGTTGGAGTGGTTCTGTAGGGGGCGGTTTTAAGCGTCGCCAAGGCAACCCTGGCCTGTGGGTGGATGGAGGGCGGTTTCAAGTGTCCCCAAGGGGAGGGGGTCTGGGTGAGGGTCAGTTTCAAGTGTCCCATGATGGGGGCAGTTCTTTAGGGGGTGGTTTCAAGTGTCTCCAAGGCAACCCTCGGCGTGTGCATCGATGGAGGGCGGTATCCAGTGTCCCCACGAAAACCTTGGGCCTGTGAGTGGATGTGGGGCAGTTTTGAGTGTCCCCCACGGCGGTTTCAAGTGTCCCCGGGGAATGGGGATTGGGTGGGGGGGGGTGGTTTCAAGTGTCCCCAAGACCATTCTGGGCCTGTGGGTGGATAGGTGGCGATTTCAAGTGTCCTCAGAGGCCTCACATGGGGGTGAGCCTTTGCCGGTGGAGTCGGTGTGGGGAGGGCTGGGGCAAGGAGCTGAGGGTCACGTGTCCCTCCCTCCCCACTTCATGTGACCCCTCCCCCTCCCATCCCTTCCTCCCTGAGTGTGTGCACACCCACACGGTCCGAGGTTTCAAGGGTCCCCGCCGGGCCAGCCATGCTGCACCTGCTGCTTCGGCAGCACTGGGGTCTCTGGGCCTGGGCTGGGGCTGTCAGAGGTGAGCAGGAATCTGAACCCGGGGCCCCCAGGTGGGGGGGGGAACGCAACGCATTGTGGGCCATGCGGGAGGCCGGGATTCGAGCCCACATCCACCCGTCCGTCCGTCTGCCCTGCAGGCTCCTGAGCGCTCCGCGTTCCCTGTGTCAGTGACAAGTTGACTGGTGAAGATGGACAGACGGACGAACGGAGGGACAGAGGGACATGGGGGCTGGGGGCTGGGCGGTGACAGACAGACAGCGATGGGAATCGAGACACGGACAGACATGAAGACAGACGGACGGACAGACAGGGAGACAGGGAGATGGACGGACAGATGAACAGACAGACAGACAGACTGGGAGACAGATGGAAAGACCTGGAGACAGACAAACAGGCATGACAAGAGACAGGCAGGACAGATGGACAAACAGACATGGAGACAGACAGGGAGACGGACAGACAGACACACAGCAGACAGATGGACAGACAGACAGACAGGGACACAGATGAGCAGACAGACAGACAGGTGGACAGGGAGACAGACAGACAGAACTGGAGACAGACAGATGACAAAAAGACACAGATGGACGGATGGACAGGATGGACATCATGAGACAGATAGACAAAGAGAGGGAGACGGACAGACAGATGAGCACACAGTGAGACACACAGGGAGACAGACAGTCATGGACAGATGGACCTGGAGACAGACGGACAAACACACTGAGCAGATGGTCAGACAGACAGACGGAGAAACAGGGAGACAGACAGATGGACGGATGGATGGACAGATGGACAGATGAGCAGACGGGCAGACAGACCTGGAGACAGACGGACACATGGACAAATGGATGGACAGACAGACACAGAGGGAGACAGACGGACAGACAAAGAGATGGGTGGATGGACACACGGACAGCTGACAGCCGTGCACCTCCCCCTGTCCTCCGCTGAGGAGGAGGAGGAGGAGGAGGAGGAGGAGGGAGGAGGAGGAGGAGGAGGAGGAGCCATGGCCTGTGGTGGAGCTGAGCCTGCAGCCTGGGCCTGATCATGGCGCCGCCGGGGTCACCCCAGCCTCCCCCCCGTATGCACACACGTACCCAGGGTTAGGGTACTGAGTCCTCCTGCGTGGGTGCTGGGTGCTCAGTCCTCCCCCGGCATCTCCACACAAGATGCTGGGTGCTCAGTCCCCCCCTGCGTCTCCACACAAGGTGCTGGGTGCTCAGTCTTTCCTTTTTTTAGTGCTGGGTGCTCAGTCCTCCCCCGGTGTCTGCATATGAGGTGCTGGGTGCTCAGTCCTCCGTGCCTCCACACAAAGTGCTGGGTGCTCAGTCTTCTCATGTGGTGCTGGGCAGTTAGTCCTGTGTCCCACACGAGGGCCTGGGTGCTCAGTCCTCCTCCATGAATCCACAGGAGGCGCTGGGGCGCTCAGTTCTCCTCCCGTTCCTCCACACGAGGTGCTGGGTGCTCAGTCCTCCTGTGTGTGTGCTAGGGCGCTCAGTCCTCCTCCCGTGCCTCCGTGAGGGGTGCTGGGTGCTTGGAATAATTAGTACATGTTTTTGGAATAATTAGTACATGTTTAGGCTAGTCAAAGCCGAAGTCATTATAGCCCAATAGCTATGCCCTTATGGACACTTAAGATGATGCTAAGTGAAATGAGCTCCATGTTATGGAAACAAGTGGTATATCATTATTGTATTATTTTCAACATGCGATATGAATCCGTACCCTTTTATTTTCTCTCGTATTCCCTTCCTGTGGTTTTACCCCCACTATCACTGTATCTCATCTGAGCACCCTGGATACTGTATATACGTGTATTAGAGCTAGGGAAGAGAAAGTAAATATCAAAATCAATAGACAAAGGATAAAAATACAAACAACTCAAACACAATAATCACAAAACCATTTGGTGTAAACCAACCATACAACTCGTGGGTGGAAGGGGAAGCAGGAGGGAAGAGGTAGGCATGTGGAGGGGAGGAGGAGTTAACATGTTGGACCAGAAATGTACTCACTGCATTATATATGAAATTGTAACCCCTCTGGACTTCACTTTGACAATAAAGGAGAAAAAAAGACAATAAATATTTTTGAAAGATTCTGAAACACCTAACATTTTTTTAGGAGTTATGACATATAATGCTTAAGATTCTCATGTTAAAACTAACATTATAGAATCAACACTCTCTTTCTCTGGCAATAGGAAACTACCAACACATACACTGTTGTGAATAAAGGTAAACATTTCCCTCAAAGACTGCTAATCACCATACATTTCCTTTCTTCCTTCCTGTTATTTACTTCAGCCATTCTCTGGCCATAATCTGAGTGAAACCAGCCAAAAGGTACAGACACTGAGGCAGGTAGGGCTGGGAGGAGGAGGAGGAGGAGGAGGAGGAGGAGGAGGAGGAGGAGGAGGAGGAGGAGGAGGAGGAGGCGGAGCCATGGCCCGTGGTGGAGCTGAGCCTGCAGCCTGGGCCCTGATCATGGCGCCGCCGGGGTCACCCCAGCCCCCCCCCGCATGCACACACGTACCCAGGGTTAGTGTACTGAGTCCTCCTGCGTGGGTGCTGGGTGCTCAGTCCTCCCCCGGCATCTCCACACAAGATGCTGGGTGCTCAGTCCCCCCTGGCGTCTCCACACAAGGTGCTGGGTGCTCAGTCTTCCTTTGTTAGTGCTGGGTGTTCAGTCCTCCCCCGGTGTCTGCATATGAGGTGCTGGGTGCTCAGTCTCCCGTGCCTCCACACAAAGTGCTGGGTGCTCAGTCTTCTCATGTGGGTGCTGGGCAGTTAGTCTGTGTCCCAACACGAGGGCCTGCGTGCTCAGTCCTCCTCCCATGAATCCACAGGAGGCGCTGGGTGCTCAGTTCTCCTCCCGTTCTCCACACGAGGTGCTGGGTGTTCAGTCCTCCTGTGTGTGTGCTAGGCGCTCAGTCCTCCTCCCGTGCCTCCGTGAGGGGTGCTGGGTGCTTGGTCACTCTCTGGGCCGCAGGGCCTGGCTCACTGTCTGTCGCTTCGGCTGCCCAAGGGGAAGGGAGAGACGGACAGACGGGTGGACACAGAGACAGGGAGGGAGACACACAGACAGGAACAGGCACTAACACAGACAGACAGACAGGATGGGGTGACACAGACTGAGACAAACAGACAGACAGACGGTTAGACCGGCTGTGGGACAGTCAGGCAGCTAGAGAGACACAGACAGATGGACAGGAGATAGACAGACAGGGAGACAGACAGACAGACAGACAAGGAGACAGTCGGATGGACGGACAGATGGAAAGACAGACAGGGAGACGGACAAATGGACAGACAGACACTAGATGGACGGATGGACAGGGAGACTGACAGACGGACAGATGGACAGACAGATGGACGAAAAGACACAGATGGAAAGACAGAGACACAGACAGACGAACAGGGAGGACAGATGGACAAATAGGAGACAGGGAGAGAGACAGATAGACAGACAGACGGACAGACAGACAGACGGACACACAGACGGACACACAAGCAGTGTGACAGACACAGAGACAGTCGGACGGCAGACAGACGGATGGACAGACAGACGGACAGATGGACGATCAGGGAGACAGATGGACAGACAGACATGCAGCGAGAGACAGATGGACAGACAGATGGGCAGACGGACAGACAGACAAGGAGACAGACGGATGGACGGACAGACAGGGACCAATGAACGTAGACAGATGGACGGACGCACAGAGCGACAGGCGCACAGGGTCCCAGGCCTGGGGACAGACAGACGGACAGACGGATGGGCAGGGAAACCGAGGCAGACAGACAGACGGGTGGACACAGGGACAACTGAGAGAGAGACGGACAGACGGACACACGGACAGGCAAGGGGCCTAGGGGAGGGCGGGGAGGAGGGGGACTGGGGCTCGAATCCCGGCCCGGCACCCAGCCACCCGGCACCCAGCTACTCAGCACCCAGCACCCATTACCCAGCCACCCAGGTTCTCAGCCCTCAGCACCCAGGTACTCAGCACCCCAACCCCCAGTACCCAGCCAGCACTCACCTACTCAGCACCCAGTACTGAGCACCCAGGTACTCAACCCTCAGTGCCCTCAGCACCCAGCGAACCAGTACCCAGCACCCAGCCACCCACTACCCAGCTACCCAGCAACCAGCCACCCACACAGCTACCCAGCTACCAAGTACCCAGCCACCCAGCACCTAACCCCCCAGCACCCAGTACCAACACCCAGCCAATCAGCATCCAGTCCCCAGCTACTCAGCACCCAGCCACCCAGCACCCAGTACCCAGCATCCCAGCGAGCCAGTACCCAGCTACCCAGTACCCAGCACCCAGCCACCCAGCACCCAGCTACTCAGCACCCAGATGCCAGCCTTCAGCATGCAGCTACTCAGCACCTAGAACCCATTACCCATCATGCAACTACTAAGCACCCAACCAGTACCCAGCACCCAGCGACTCAGTACCTAGCCACCCAGCACCCAGTCCCCAGCACCCAGCTATTCACCACCCAGGTACCCAGCACCAAGTACCCAGCAACCCAGCACTCAGCTACTCAGCAACCAGTATCCAGTTATTTGGACCTCAGCATCCAGCTAGTCAGCACCCAGCCACCCAGCTACTCAACCCAGTACCTAGGACCCAGCCGCCAACCACCCAGCACCCAGTACCTAGTACCTAGCCAATCAGCGTCCAGTACCCAGCTACTCAGCACCCAGCCACTCAGCTACCCAGCTACCCAGCACCTAATCCAGCACCTAGTACCCAGCCAACCAGTACTCAGCACCAGGACACAACCACTCAGCACCCATCACCCAGTACCCAGCACCCAGCCAACCAGCCCCCAGCACCCAGCTACTCAGCACCCAGACACCCAGCACCCAGTACCCAGCTACTCAGCACCCAGCCACCCAGCTACCCAGCTATCCAGCACCTAATCCAGCACCTAGTACCCAGCCACCCAGCACCAGGACACAACCACTCAGCACCCATCACCCAGTACCCAGCACCCAGCCAACCAGCCCCCAGCACCCAGCTACTCAGCACCCAGACACCCAGCACCCAGTACCCAGCTACCCAGCACCCAGTACCCCGTACCCAGAACCCAGCCACCCAGCTAGCCAGCACCCAGTACCCAGCTACTGAGCACCCAGTTCCCAGAACCCTGCTACTCAGACCCCAGGCACCTAGTACCTAGCACCCAGCACCCATCTAACCAGTACCCAGCACCCAACTACTCAGACCACACCATCCAGCTACTCAACACCCAGCTACCAACCACCCAGCACCCAGTACCTAGCACCCAGACACCCAGTAACCAGCCCCTAGCCACCCAGCACCCAGTACCCAGCACCCAGCTACCTAGTATTTAGCACTCAGCACCCAGAACCCCCAGCTTGCAAATTGCACACCCGTGTATCATTTTACCCTGTTTTGACTCCACTGCCTCTGTCCCGCCTGTCCGCTCTGCCCCACCCAGCCCCCCATCCATCGCCCGTCCTGCCCTGGCCTGAGCCTTCCAGTGCCCCAAGCAGAAACAACAGGAAACCGCCAGGGTGGGGCGGGGCTGGCCAAGGAAAGCAAAGATTTATCATTTCGACTTCACATCTGAGTAGTTCATTAAGAATGGGTAGCCATTTGACAGGCAGACACCAATGGGGAAGATTCCAGGAAGAAGAGACAGAGACAGGAACACAGGAAGAGAACAACTCTCTAGAAACCAGGAATTCCTGCTGCTGAATGCCATAAGCATTGGGAAAATTAAAAAGAAGCTGGGGTCAATTTGGGCTCCTTCCATAAGGCAGTGGAGAAGAGGTATTTAAGCATAAGACATACATTTTAGAAGTGTCCCAATGTACAGGGTGCTGGTGGCTCATGCCTGTCTGTCATCCTAGCTACTCAGAAGGCTGACCTTTGAGGATCATGGTTGAATGCCAGTGAAGACAAGAATGTCTGTTAAAGAGTATCATCTCCAATTAACTACAAAAAAAAACAAAAACAAAAACCTGGAAGAGGCACTGTGGCTCAAAGAGACAGAGGACTAGCCTTGAAAAAAAAGGAAGAAGGGCTGGGAATATGGCCTAGTGGTAGAGTGCTTGCCTTGTATACATGAAGCCATGGGTTCAATTCCTCACCACCACATATAGCAAAAAGCAAGAAGTGGAGCAATGGCTCAAGTGGTAGTGTACTAGCCTTGAGCAAAACAAAAAAAAAAGCCTGCGACAGTGCTCAGGACCTGAGTCCAGGACTGGCAATGAAGGAAGGAAGGAAGGAAGGAAGGAAGGAAGGAAGGAAGGAAGGAAGGAAGGAAGGAAGGAAGGAAGGGAGAAAAGAAAGAAAGGAAGAAAGAAAGAGAGAAAGGAAGATAGTGAGTGAACTCAGGGTCAGCACCTGCGTTCATGCCCCACAAACAATAACAACAACAAAGAATCCACAAAATGCTAGTTTTCCAATAAAAGATTAAAAATTTGTTAGAAATATGTTGCTAACTTATTAAAAAAAGACCCTAACACTTCAATTTTTAAATTTAGCTCAAATGAGCAAAGCATCAGACAGAACTTCATATGGTCCTATTTAAAAGGATCACATTGGCACTGAACTACATTGAGTTCCTACATCATCATCAGTATAGAGAAAATGAGTCTAACCTTACATTTCTTGTTTTTCAGAAAATGGAAAATGCTGAACTCTCATATAATTATTACTTCTAAATAGGCATAATTAGTTGGTTGAGAGCAATCATGATAGACCTAGTAGTTTTCAATGTTATCAAAAGTTCTAAAGGCCATCTTTGATCAGGAATCTTATTTTAGAATAATCCTCACAGCTACCATGTGCCAGCAAAAAACTCAGCCTTATAATTAGAAAGACACCATCACCTCCACTTGGAGTAGCCAGCAGCTTCTCAATGTGTTTTCCTTTTTTTAAAAAAAATATATATAATTACTTATTTATTGTCAAAGTGATATACAGAGGGGTCACAGATCCATACATTAAGCCATGTTTTCTTATACGCAAATTATGATTTCAATACATACCCGATCTAATATTCAGGATGTTTTAGGAATGAAATGAGATAATTAATGTAAGATCAATTACCAACAATTTTTAGAAAGCCGAGCTCTATGAAAGCTCAAACCTCATTGTTGGATCCTCAGAATTCATAGCATCTAGGACCATGCAACTCATTGTGTTTTACATCACACTTCTTCATATACATATGGGACCATCATATTATATTTCATTGTCCTTTCAAGGGTTCTACTCATTTATTTTTTTAAAGAAAATCTCAATACCAAAATGTGCACTCTAGTTCTCTAATTCTCTAAGAATAATGTAGTTTGCTGCATACAAACTTCTGTCATTATGTATTTCTAAGCCATGTACATTGAACATAACAAAATGTGTTAAAATTAAAACACATGATTTAGCCAGGCACCTGGGGCTCATACCGGTAAACCTGGATACTCAGCAAGCTGAGATGCAGAGGGTCAGGGTTCAAAGCCAGCCCATTCAGTAAAGTCCAAAAGACTCCATCTCCAATTAACCAGTGAAATGCTGGGCTACATGTGTAAGTGGCAGAATACCAGCTGAGTGGGCATACATGCCAGGATGAAGCCTTGAATTCAAACCTTGTTACTACAGGTGGTGGGAGAGGAGAGGAGAGAAAAGGGGAGGACAGGGGAGAGGAGTGGAGGGGAGGAGAGGGGAAGGGAGGGGAGGACAGGAAAGGAGAGGAGAGGAGAGGAGAGAGAGCACAATACATGGTTTAATAAGATTCTAATAGTTCAATACCTATTTTTGTAGCTTTAGACTGGTTCACATAAGGAAAAGATATTTCACAAGTGAATGAACAATTATGGAAAGTAAATTGCTGTCTTCCACATAATAAACACATAAACAATCTTCCAAGTAATGTTTTACATCTACATAACTGATTAACTAGAAAATATGCCAAAATACTTGAATTAGGAAAAGCAGTTCATCACTTAAAATATTGTAATTTATCTTTACAATCTGTTTGTAAAAACAACAACAACAAAAACAAAAAAGTAGCTGCTAAGTGCCAGTGGCTCTCACCTGTAATCCTAACTTCTCAGAAGCTTATGAGCTGAGACTCACAGCTCAAATCCATCCAGGCAGGAAAGTCTATGAGACTCATCTCCAAATAACTACCAAAAAAAGCTGGAAGTGGACCTGTGGTTCAAATGATAGTCTGCTAGCCTTCAGCACAAGAACAGCACCCAAGCCCTGAGTTCAAGCCTCAGGACTGGCATAATGAACAATCATAAATACACCCAACATATTCGACTAGCAATGTGGCTTAGCGGCAGAGTGCTCACCTAGCATGCATGAAGCCCTGGGTTCCATTCCTCCCCACCACATAAACAGAAAAAGGTGTAAGTAGTGCTGTGTGTGTGTGTGTGTGTGAATAAAAGCAGCTCAGGGACAGTGCTCAAGCCCTGAGTTCAAGCCTCAGAACTGGCAAAATAAAAACAACATTAAATTAAGTATATAACCCTCCTGGTAATACTAATGAGAAATCATTAGTCCAAGGCCCAGGACTGGCCAAAAAAAAAAAAGAACCTAAATGCTTACATACAGTACTTAGAAATTTTCTAAGCACTATCTGCTGTGTATCTGTTTTCTAATACAGTACAGTAATATGGTAATACTATCATGACATTATAGCTGATTAATATACTCTATGAAGTTTTTAGTAAGTGCCACCACAGTAACAGCAGCTAACTGAGTATTACCACAAGTAATTGAGACCATGAGTGACAGGTGGTTGAACTTCTCTTTGTGTTTAAAAAACAAAATGAGTTTTCACACAAAAGGAGAAGGGACGGACTCACGGGAGGGGCCCAGAGAAGGTGATATCTACCAACTTTTTCGAAGTGACTATGTAAGGAATTAAAAACATAGTCCTCTACTTTGAGAATTGTACTCAAGTCAAAAGTCCCTTCTGGTGGCCACCCATCTTGAAAGTGAGCCACTAAGAAGAGCAGAGAGTCACCCACTTTCGTTTCTTGATCTCTACACTATTATTGTGAGTAACTTCCTTCCAGTGGGCTAAAGTCAAGTCCACGGGAGTGGAAGGGACGTTGCCCATGCCTATCAGTCTCCTCAGTTGTGCAGTCCACAAAATAACAAGAGGTAAAACAATTCCAATAAAACAGAAGAAACAATACACACAGGCCTGATATTTAAAAGACTTACAAAATGGAGATCTCCTAAGCTGATCCGCTGGCTCCTGTGAAGAAGCAAAAGTAGCAGACCCAAGATCAAGGTGGGCAGGTTGAGCCTCCGTTAGGAGGCCCTCCTGGTCAGTTCCTGCCAAAAAGCGAACTGACTTGCACCATACAAGAAAGGCAAGGTTGGACGATCACGATGGGCACCCCACCACCTTGGGACCAAGAGAAGGAAGAAGAGGCAAGGGATTCTGGCACACAGGCCTGCCCCGCTCTCTGCTTGCAGCTCCATGCTTCTTGGTGTAGACCTGAGCGGTAATGAATGCCTTCCCAGGTTGGGGCACTACTGGGGGCCTAATCCTGTGGTCCTGTTGCATTCCCATTTCTCCCTTGATTTCTTTCCCCCCAAAGTTTGTTGCTACCCAGGTCACCCAAGCTGCATGTTTGAGGGAACGGGATACTGGTGAGGACAGCAGCGGGAGGCACAAGTGCCAATGGACTGGCTAGTAAGCAGCGCTGGGCTCCTTAGCCATGCCCACCACAAGAATATCACCCTTGACTTGAGCAAGTAGGACAGTCCCCGGAAACCCTTAAGCACCTTCCAAGCCACTGTGTACTGGGTGCGCTCGCATGTGCATATGTATGCCCGTGCTTGCTTACATGCGTGTGTGTTTGTTCCTGATGCTGTACATGGGTGTGCTTACTAAGCCAAAGTCTGTGTATGTGTAAATAGGTATGTGGATGTACATCCAGGAGGACCCGGCACAGTGTGTTATGAGTGAGCATGTGGAGGTGGCGGGAAGGGAGAAAGAGAAAGAGAGAGAGAGAGTCATCTCGCCTATGAGGAATTCTTTGTTCATGTGCGGTTGTATGAGTGTGTCATGTATGAGGTTGGACATAGGGAGTTCCAATTGTGTGCATGTTTACTTGCTTATTTGAAGTTCCCAGACACCAATCATTTGGCAAAGTCTCCCCTTTTGTGCTGTCCTCTGCACAAAGGTCTCCGGACTTGAGGCCCGGCATACCTAGCTGCCTTTGCTCTTGGAGATCTGCATGACAGTGACAATGACGCCTATGAATACTGTTGCTGGGTGCTAGTGTGCCTTGGTCGAGGCAGGGAAGGGTCAGATATCACTTTCCCTAGTGTCTTAGCAGAGCTTCCTGCAGGAGCCTTAAACATATGGCTGTGAGCCACGGGCACCAGGATTGCCAGCTCCTGCCTCTAGCCAGTATAATCCTTGGCTGCTCAATAGCAGGAAGTAGCAGGCAGGGATCTGGGCCAGAGAGGCCAAGGCAAGCGGGAAGACAAGAGTTAAGCAGACACTAGCGCAGAAAGGAGATGCCCAGATTCGCTGACCTGCTAATCTTGTATCTCCCTTATGCTCTGAGCAAGAGAGATGAGGTTGATTGTGAGAGAGGTGGCGGATCCATACACCAGCCACTTCCAGGACTGGCAAGTGCAGAGGCGGTGGGGAGCTGTGTCACACGGGTTCAACCAGGATGTGGGAAGATGGAGCAGGAGGGGAGGTGGAAAGTGTATTTGCCTAGGACCCTGGCCCAAGCCGTACCCAGCAGAATGGCCAGGGGAGGGATGTGCGGCTCTACACATCCTGTGCATCCCCGAAGGCCTGTGAGAACTAGTGAGAACTTACAGCAAACCCCCAAGGGGCCCTGTGTCCTTTTTGCTATGGCAACTCCAGTTGGAACACTGGCTCAAGTCAGCAGGAGGCGCCTAGTACCTGGCCATGTCACAGAGCTCCAAACCATATGGGCACTGCCCAGAGGCTTCCCAGCACCCCAGGTGCAAATGCACTGTTAGTGAGGCACCAGGAGGCCCTGCTGGCCTGTGAGCACCAACTGCCTACCTCTAAGCAGCCTCACTACCCCTCCCTTAAGGCTGTTCCTGTTGGAATGCAAATGAAAGCACACATCAACAAAGTGGGCAAGGAATGGAGAAACAAAACATCCGGCCACCCCCTGGAGGCTTTTCTGCATAGTGGGTCGCATATGTGCAGTCCTTCCTGCTCAGAAAAACACACGGCTGTTGCCTAGCAAGCCAGGCAAGGTCTTCAGGTGGTCTTGGCCAAGGGGGCAGAGGCCATTTCCAGACCAATCGGATGTCAGTCATAAAACCAGAAGGCAGGAAAGGAGTGCCGCTTCCCTCCTACCTTTGTCACAAACCTCCTGTGCACAGAAAAGGAGCAGAGGGGCTTGGGCACAGAGCAGGCAGACAACAAATTAGATAAATGGGGATTGGTGTTCACCAGAGGACTGAGAGATCCCAGGTGTGCAGAGGGTGAGAGCAGAGGGAGATTTGGAGAAGATAAGAAGGGCTAGGCCAGGGTGAGGCAGTTGTCATTTCCCCAGAAGAAGTGAAGAGGTACATGGGGAGGTGTGCAGCCTGTGAACCTCAAGACGAGGAGGGGGAAATTGGGAAGCAGAGGCAGAGGCAAAGAGGCAGTGATGCAGAGGCATGTGTGAGTTGAAAGCAGTCCAGAGCAGCAAGGCAGGGACAGGAGGGCTAGGAGAGAGAACTCAGAGGGAGTTATCAGCAAAGGAGGTATGTGTGCAGGGGACAAGCCTCAGGAACTCAGCTGCAGATGGCAGGTGGTGGCTAGGAAGGCCAGGTTGGGCGCCCCACCACCCTGGGACCAAGTAGAAGGGAGAAGAGGCAAGGGATTCTGGGGCACAGGCCTGACCCATTCTCTGCGTGAAGCGCTGTGCTTTAGGGTGTAGACCTGAGGGGTAACGAATTCCATCCTTGGTTGGGGCACTACTGGGGCGTAATCATGTTGTCCTGTTACATTGACATTTCTGCCTTGATTGCTTTCCCGAAGAGTTTGTTGCTACCCAGGTCTCCGAAGCTGCATGGTTCAGGGAATGGGAGACTGGTGAGGACAGCAGGGGGAGGCCCAAGTGCCAATGGACTGTCCAGTAAGCAGCGCTGGGCTCCTTAGCCACGCCCACCACGAGAACAACACCCTGGACTTGAGCAAGTAGGACACAGTCCTCGAAAACCACTTAGCACCTTCCAAGCCACTGTGTACTTGGTGCGCTCACGTGTGCGTGTGTGTGCCCCTGCTTGCCTACATGCGTGTGTTCCTGATGCTGTACAAGAGTGTGCTTCCTAAGCCTAAGTCTGCATATGTGCAAATAGGTATGTGGATGTAGATCCAGGAGGACCCGGCACAGTGTGTTATAGTGAGCATGTGGGGGTGGCGGGGAGGAAGAGAGAGAGAGAGAGAAAGTCGGCTCGCCTGTGAGGAAGTTTTTGTTCATGTGCGGTTGCATGAGTGTGTCAGGTATGAGGTTGGACAGAGGGAGTTCAAAGTGTTTACACGTTACTTGTTTTTTGAAGTTCCCGGAAACCAATTATATGGCGAAGGCTCCCCTCTTGTGCTGTCTGCTACACAAAGGTCTCCGTACTTGATGCCAAGCTGCCTCTGCTCTTGGAGATCTGCATGACAGTGATGATGCTGCCTATGAATATCATTGCTGGGTGCTAGTGTGCCTTGGTCACGGCAGGGAAGGGTCAGATATCCCTTTCCCTGGTGTCTTAGCAGAGCTTCTTGAAGGAGCCTAAAACATATGGCTGTGAGCCACGGGCACCAGGATTGCCAGCTCCTGCCAATAGCCAGTATAATCCTTGGCTGCCCAATAGCAGGAAGTAGCAGGCAGTGATCTGGGCGAGAGAGGCCAAGGCAAGAGGGCAGACAAGAGGTAAGTGGAAACCTGCCCAGTGAGGAAATGCCCGGATCCGCTGACCTGTTTTTCTTGTATCTCCCTTGTGCTGGCAGGAAGACAGATGACATGGAGGGCGAGAGATGTGGCAGATCCAGACACTGGCCACTTCCAAGTCTGGCAAGGGCTGAGGCGGTGGGCAAGCTGTCCCACACGGGTTCAGCCAGGATGTGGGAGGATGGAGCAGGAGGGGAGGTGGAAATTGTATTTACCTAGAAACATGGCCCAAGCCAGCCCCAGCAGAATGGCCATGGGAGGGATTTGCGGCTCCAGAGGTCCTGTGAACATCAACTATGACACTGTAACACAAGGGCTGGAGGAAGACTGACAGGATGACTTGCATTGTGCAGGTGTTTCTACCAGAAGAAAGAAGGCATTGTAGCAGGCAGGGTCAAGGCTAAGGCTACAGAATGAAAGTCATGTTTTCTGGCCCATGGGGAACTGAAGTATGCAAACGCTGGGCTGACAGCTACCATTTTATAACAGATGATCTGCTAATTGCATTTTATTAAATACTAAAAAAAGTTGGATGAGTAAAAGCATAAATAATACTCGAAATGAGTTCTAACTATGATAAGGGCATCCAAAGTCACAGGAAAACTTTCTTTAAGCACAAAAATGGATTCCACGACAGCATTTATTTCAAAATTTCTGTCTTCTCAGAATTAATGTTTTAAACAATGATTCGTATAACTATCAATATTCCAATGGTCTTCAAGTTAATGCATACAAACATCAAATTTTGTAAGGTTTACAAAGATATGAAATCCAAATTATAAGGTGATATAACTGTGGTAGATATGGAGAACTGCAATTTCTAGCAATAAGCAAATAAAGTAAAGGTAAACTCTGGAGACTAAGTTGTTTTTATTTACATAAGGAGTTTTTGACTAGTAAATACCCAATCAATGTAAGAAGAAAAGGTATTCTCATCAGTGATAGTTGAATACTATCCTATCTCAAAACATTCTGGCTTTCTCTGAAATGGTTTTGAGAGGAGTCACTGTTTGGATTTTCCTTCTAAGTGTATAATGATTTAGCTCTAATGATACAAATGACTTAAATTAACATAATTCTGAGTGCATACTTGACTAACAAATCTTAAGATTTTAGATATATTTTAGGATTAAAGTGATTCCCAATTCAATGTTTCTATCGGACTGAAACTACCGTGCTATCTCCTCATTTCTTCTGAGTAGACACTAATAAACTTCTCCATGAGTTTACATATTTTTTACAAACTTATTAAATCATCAGGGACTCTGTCTTATGGTGTAGGAAGGACAGAAACACAAAACCAAAATGAAGCCAAACCTTCAAGAAGTTGACACAAAAAGTACACAAAAGTCAGCCCTGGAAATAAGGGCAGAATAAGGGAAATAAGGGCTATCATTAGAAAGTAACCTAAAGGTTCAGGGGAAGAAGAAATTAATTTTGGACAGGAAGACCAGTATCTGAACTGGCCTCCAAGAGGCCTGAATTTAGAAGGCTGTTTGCGTGTTCCATACTAGCAGGAACAAATCACAGAGGGGAAAAAAAGAAAAGAACAGAGGGAAATCTGGGAATATGGAAAGGAGCTCCATTGTGAAAGGCTTTTAGTATCAGACCAGGAAGGACTAAAGGAAAAGCAGTCAATTCAGGTTTTTAAGAAGAAAAAAAATGCAATCAAAACCAGCTCAAAAGTAAGAGTTCTCCTCACTGTTCCTCAATAATCAGCTCTTGTCTGTTGAAAACAAAAAGTAGAGTGCCTATGGTCCATACCTGTAATGAACCTACTCAGAATGCTGAGATATGCAGATCACAATTTGAAGCCAGCCTGGGCAGAAAAGCCCATGAGACTCACGTCTAATTAATCATCAGAAAGCAAAAGGGGAGCTGGGGCTCCAATGGCACAGCGCTGGACTTGAACAAAAATGCTCAGCTATAGTGCCCAGGCCCTAGTTCAAACCTCAAGAGCACACACACACACACACACTCACACACACACACACACACACACCAGCTCAGAGATTACTAGACATAATAGCCTAAAAGTTGTCATTTGAGCCTAAATAAAGCTATATACAATGCTGATTGGGAATAACTACAAGGCCTTTAGAAGTAACAAATGCCATTTGTAAGGAAATGGAAGGACTTGGAAAAAATTATACTAAATGAAGTGAGACAGACCCAAAGAAACATGAACACTATGGTCTCCCTTATTGGGAATAATTAGTACAGGTTTAGGCAAGTTATAGCAGAGCATCACAAGGCCCAATTGCTATACCCTTATGAACACATAAGATGATGCTAAGTGAAATGAACTCCATGTTATGGAGACAATTGTTATATCACAGTTGTAACTACTTTCAATGACCCATGTGTATCTGTAGCTTCTACTATTGATGATGTTCTTGTATCACCTTCCTGTGGTTGTACCTACACTCTCTCTGTAATTTATCTGAGTATATTGGAAACCGTGTATACTGGTATTGGAACTAGGAAATTGAAAGGGAATACCAAAATTGAGAGACACAGGGTAAAAAAAGACAAACAAATACAAAAGCAATACGTGCAAAAATGTTTGGTGTAAGTGAACTGAACAACTCAGGGGGGGAAAGGGTAAGGGGGAGAGTGGAGTGGGGTTTGAGGAACAAGGTAACAAACAGTACAACAAATGTATCCAATGCCTAATGTATGAAACTGTAACCTCTGTACATCAGTTTAATAATAAAAATTTGAAAAAAAAGAAAAAAAGAAAGGAATTACGTCACAAGGATAGTAAAAAAATATAAGTAACAAATGTAAGACTTATAGAAAAGCATGAACTGGATGACAGCAAGACAGAAAATAAAACAGTAGGCGGCTATCAGGAGGAATAGAATGAGCCAATAGATTCAGTCTTGGAGGTACGATATAGAAGGTGACACTAACACATTTTATTTGGGATGACCACCCTGTAACTACAACTCAAAACCCCAGAGGTGAAAGTCAACACAGAAGTTTCTTCCAAACAGAGGACAACGTCAATATCAAGACATTAAAAAAAGAGAGAGAAAGAGAGAGAGAGAGATCCAGTAAAATTCATGGGGGCTGTTCTTGCCAGCCCAAGGAAGAAAGGATTCTGAGGGGAAGAGACCAGCGAAAAAGAAGACAATCAAGAAAAATGTCATAAAAGAGAATGTAAGTTTGAGCAAGGAAGAACACTCAGAGAGACAAATGCTAGAGAGAGGGGAAACACCTGAGAAAGCACTTACGGTCTTCCTGTCAAAATCATCTTCCCCTTTCACACATCCTACAGAATTGTTAAAACGATGACTGGTCTAGTCCTTGGCTAAGGTAGTTTGAAGTTTTTTAACCTATACCAACCTTGGTCTATTGATGACATGGGTCATGAATATCTGGGTCCTACGTGAAGGTTAAAATCTCATTGCTACCCAGGCTGTAAGCATGTAATCTATAATGGCACTGGACTCGGCTCTCCACTCCACTTCCCTCCATGGATACAGCACTTCAGAACTATTTGACACAAATTACCTAGATTCAGAACTGGCTTGAAACTAAGCTTCCATCCATCTCTACCCGTTTAATACAATCAAGCCAAACCACTGCACAAATTGCCTCCCAGCAGCCCCTCCTCTCCTTTCATTCCCTGCACGGGATCATCTGTTGGTCAGACATCAATCCTACTCTCTGGTGAACAGCTGACTCTGTTAGGGGTCGGTAGAAGGACCACCCAGCAGCTGCACCATGTTTTAGAGACAAAGCATGGTGGCCAATGTTTATGAGAATTGGAATACGGGGAAGCAAAGCAGTTAAAGCCCTTGGTAAGTGAAGAAACATTGTGCAAGTTAGCTCTTGGGAAAATGTTCTCCAGTGACTTCTCTGACATCATTCACAAGGCAGACAAGCAGGCAGTAACAGTCAACTTGCAGATTATGCACTTAATCCTCATACATTTATTTTTATTTTTTTATTTTTTTTTTGGCCAGTCCTGGGCCTTGGACTCAGGGCCTGACCACTGTCCCTGGCTTCTTCCCGCTCAAGGCTAGCACTCTGCCACTTGAGCCACAGCACCGCATCTGGCCGTTTTCTGCATATGTGGTGCTGGGGAATCGAACCTAGGGCCTTGTGTATCCGAGGCAGGCACTCATGCCACTAGGCTATAGCCCCAGCCCCCCTCATGCATTTATTGACACTCTACTTGGTGCGAGACATTGTGTAAAGACTAGATCATTTACCCACTTTAATTCATAGGCATGACTGAAACCCTCAAAGACTCTCTTGTTCAAATCTAGTTTGGCTTTAAGATCAGAGATCAAATGCCAGCACCTCCAGACAGATATCCATGAACCTTTCTCAGGCAACAGTAACAACTCTTTTCTCCCAAGTCTCATAGAATGCTGTTCATGGACTTCTTTTATGAAACACAATGATCCTCATACATTGTAATTCTTTACATGTGCTCTCTCCTAATAAACTTTCTCTCTATATATGCACATATACATATGTGTCTATATATATGTGTGTATACATATGTGTATATATGTATATATACATACGTATATATGCATATATATAACTGAAATCCAAGATTCATGTCGTGATAATACCCCATTATCTTCCCACATCCCAAAGCATAATGCATCTCCTTTGATAATGAGTGCGTTCATGAGCTAGACTTTGTCCACCAAAGGCTCGATACATATTAGAGGTTTGATTATATAAAGGCAATAATCTTATTCTCTGCAATTAAAAGTCAATCTTAACATCTAAAAATAGGGAAAATAAAACTGTAAATAAGTGCAACATAGCAAATTATCCTAATTCCAATGCTAACACTTTATGTGGTACAATTTGATCAAGATGAGATTCAACTTCACCTTTCATCTTTCTATCTAATAGAGTTTTCTAAAAAGAAACAAATACATTAAATTACAAAAATTTATAACTTAAGTGTTTCAAGTGAACTGTTTTGAAATACTTTAGTATATGAATTATTCTTAAATCTTACGGGTTCATTAAAATGGCTCCAATGAGTATCCGATTCTCATCTATCAACAAAGTTATTTGTGAGCAAGGAAACTGGGTTACTGTGTGTTTTTGATAGTTTGGAATAGCTAAAATTCACATACCTTTCTAATTTACCATCATTTGGTTCAAATGGTCTAATTTACCAAAAGAAAATCTTGATTCTTTTTGAGAAAATACTGAGGCTACATGGGCTAAATAAATAGGAAAAAGGACCCTAAGCCTTTTTGATTACAGGAGATGAGTATCTAGTAAGAAGAGTAATGGGTTAGTGTTTAGAATTCTAGGTCCATGCTTAGATGAATGAGCTCTTTGTTGTCAGTAAGTAGTTGGCTTTGTCATTTTTTTTTGGTGCCAGTTTTGGGACTTGAACCCAGGATTCTGGGTGCTGCCCCTGAGCTTTTATGCTCAAGGCTACTATTCTACCATTTGAGCCAGAGCTCAGCTTCTGGCTTCTTAGTGGTTAATTGCAGATAAGGGTCTCACAGACTTTCCTGCCCACACTGACTTTGATCCACAATACTCAGATCTTAGCCTCCAGAGCAGCTAAGAATATGGGCACCTATGTGTCTAGTACCCGGTTACTGGTTCTCTTGCCTTTAAACTAGATATGAGAACTTTAAAAGCTTGAAAATTGAAATTAAGTCAGAAGTAAGGAAATGGAAAAACCTCCCATGCTCCTGGATTGGGAGGATTAATATAATCAAAATGGCAATATTGCCAAAGGCTATCTACAAATTCAATGCAATACCCATTAATATCCCACCACCATTTTTTAATGAAATAGAGGAAGCAATCCAGAAATTCAAATGGAACAATAAAAGACCTAGAATAGCAAAAACAATCCTAGGCAGAAAGAACAGTGCTGGAGGAATAACAATACCCAACTTCAAGCTGTATTTTAAAGCTATAGTAATAAAAACAGCTTGGTATGGGCACCAGAACAGGCCTGAAGACCAATGGAACAGAATTGAAGACCCAGAAATGAACCCACAGAACTATGCCTACTTAATCTTTGATAAAGGAGCTAAAACAATAGTATGGAAGAAAGATATCCTCTTTAACAAGTGGTGCTGGCAAAACTGGCTCAACACATGCAACAAACTGAAACTAGATCCTTATATGTCACCCGGCACCCAAATCAATTCCAAATGGATTAAAGACTTCGAAATCATAACAGACACCCTGAAAACACTAAAGGAAGGAGTAGGAGAAATACTTGGGCTCCTTGGCACGGGACGGAACTTCCTTAACAAAGACCCAGAAACGCTACAATTCAAAGAAAGGTTGGACAAATGGGACTGCATCAAACTGCAGAGCTTCTGCACGGCAAGTGACATAGCTCGCAAGATAAACAGAAAGCCCACAGACTGGGAGAAGATCTTTACTGGACATTCAACAGACAAAGGCCTCATATCTAAAATATATGCAGAACTAAAAAATTACCTTCTTTCAAAACAAAACCGCAAAGAACCAATAGCCCCCTCATCAAGTGGGCTAAAGACTTACAAAGAGACTTCTCTGATGAGGAAATGAGAATGGCCAAGAGACATATGAAAAAATGCCCTACATCACTGGCCATGAAAGAAATGCATATCAAAACAACACTGAGATTCCATCTCACCCAGTAAGAATGTCCCATATAAAGAAAACTAACAATAACAATTGCTGGAGGGGATGTGGCCAAAAGGGAACCCTAATCCATTGTTGGTGGGAATGTAAACTAGTTCAGACACTCTGGCAAGCAGTATGGAGATTCCTCAGAAGGCTAAATATAGAACTCCCCTATGACCCAGCAGCCCCACTTTTGGGTATCTATCCAAAAGACCACAAACAAAATCACAGTAATGCCACCAGCACAATAATGTTCATCGCAGCACAATTTGTCATAGCACGAATCTGGAGCCAAGCCAGATGCCCCTCAGTAGACGAATGAATCAGGAAAATATGGTACATATATACAATGGAATTTTATATTTCTATCTGAAAGAATGACATTGTCCCATTTGTAAGGAAATGGAAGGTCTTGGAAAAAATTATACTAAGTGAAGTGAGCCAGACCCAAAGAAACATGGACTCTATGGTCTCCCTTATTGGGAATAATTAGTACAGGTTTAGTCCTGTCATAGCAGAGCATCACAAGGCTCAATAGCTATACCCTTATGAACACATAGATGATGCTAAGTGAAATGAACTCCATGTTATGGAAACAATTGTTATATCACAGTTGTAACTACTTTCAATATCCCATATGTATCTGTAGATTCTATTATTGATGATGTTCTTGTATCACCTTCCTGTGGTTGTACCTACACTATCTCTGTAATCTTATCTGAGTATATTGGAAACCGTGTATACTGGTATTGGAACTAGGAAATTGAAAGGGAATACCAAAATTGAAAGACGCAGGGTAAAAAAAGACAAACAAATACAAAAGTAATACTTGCCAAAATGTTTGGTGTAAGTGAACTGAACACCTCAGGGGGCGAAAGGGAAAGGGGGAGGAGGGAGGGGGGAATGAGGGACGAGGTAACAAACAGTACAACAAATGTATCCAATGCCTAATGTATGAAACTGTAACCTCTCTGTACATCAGTTTGATAATAAAAATTGAAAAAAAAATAAAATTAGATATCTCTCAAAAGGTTTTTAATGAGATGCCATCAGTATGACACAGTCAGAATAAGGTTGAATTAAGTATCTCAGTACCTGTGGCCAACTTAAATTGACACATAAACCAATTAACTACCACAAATCTGCTCATATTTATCAATATACATCATCTTACATTATACCCAATCTCTCAATACTGACAGTGACAAGAATCCTTGTATCATAATTCATACATATATAACCAGACAAACTAGCCTTTCTCCAGAAGGAACACACCAGTACATGGGCAATGTTTATACTTCACAAGATCCAATCATTTAAGTGCAATAATAGGATGTACCAGGCAAGGCACTGGTGGCTCCCACTTGTAATCCTAACTATTCAGGAGGCTGAGATCTGAAGATCAAAGTTTAAAGTCAGCCCAGGAAGAAAAATCCATTGAGATGCTCATCTCCAATTAATCACTGGAAATCCACAAGTGGAGCTCAAAGTGGTAGAGTGCTAGTCTTAAGGAGAAAAGCTCAGGGGCAGGCTCTCAGGCTGAGTTCAAGCCACATGACCAACCGAATTAAAAAAAAAAAAAAGCAAGTGATGTCAAATTAACAACACTTAACACTACGATACCTCTTAGGTTACATAACAAGCAACTTAAGGAGAACACTGGGCTTAGTATATTTACATATGTGCACATAAAACTCCTAAATGCACAAATACAATCATAAGTAAATAAAGAAGACATAGTCCTGACAATTATTTTACAGTTGCCCATGTGGTCACCTGTGGTTACTTATAATTACTTTCTCTCTCTACTTATTCTGTTTTCCCTTTGTCTCACCAGGCTACTTATGGTTTTATACTGGGCCAGGTAATACAAACCTTCATTCTTAAAGGGTCTGTACAACTGATAGTCCATTAGATATGGTAACTGTAATAGTTTTCCATCGGGGTGGGAATGTGACTTAGTGGTAGAGTGCTTGCCTAGCATGCATGAAACCCTGGGTTCGATTCCTCAGCACCACATATATAGAAAAAGCCAGAAGTGTCTCTGTGGCTCAAGTGGCAGAGTGCTAGCCTTGAGCAAAAAGAAGCCAGGGACAGTGCTCAGGCCCTGAGTCCAAGCCCTAGGACGGGCAAAAAAAAAAAAAAAATAGTTTTCCATCGACCCTAATCACAGAACACGTTAATACCAAAAGGCACCTTCGGGGATCTTCTAGGACCCAGACACTAGGAAGTAGCTATCCGATACCCCCTGATTGCAAACAGATCCATCACCCCAGCCAGCACAGTAGCTTCCTTCTTTGCTTGTCCATTCAGAGGCATGAGAAAGCCACAGCGTCCAGGGAGCAGAATTCACTTCCAGTTCAATGGAACCATTGTGTCTCCCGATTGAAACATTCCTTCCTTTAGGACAAAGGCCTCTAGGTCAGCACAAAGTAAGATCATAGGAACAGGAAACAAAAATTTTGTTAATGGGTCACTAAGAGTAATCGTGGGTGGTGTCACTACCATGTTCACCATATGATTCTTCAATCCATTGATTCTAATTTCAGAGAAAAATCCCACCTATTCAATTCACAGTATCACAGTCTCCTGGGGAAGCTTGGTAGGCTTGATGGGAGTTATGGCATCATGACAAAGTCTTCCACCACACTGTCCTGCCAGCAGCTGCAGGATGTCATAGCAAACCAGTGAATTCTACCACCATGAGCATTATGTCTATCCTTTGCTGGAAGGTGAGTCCCTTGACCAGAAGCAATGCTATTTGAATACCATGATGGCAGATCAAACATTCTATAAGTCCATGGATGGTAATTTATCACAATCATTGCATGCAAGGAAGGTGTATATATAGGAAATGAGAATTCCAGTAAGAACAAATACTGCTCTATGACAAAAGTGATCCGAAGAAATACATCCACCATCATTAGCTTCAATCACTCTGGAAAACAGTACCCTATCAGCCACCACTACTCATCTCTTTGGTCAGCTGACTGGGCAATCAGCAATGGCCATAGCTGGGTCAGCATGGCGAGTCAGTCATGCTTTCGAAGCCATGCATATTCCCCACCCAGTGGTTCATGGCCATTTTGCACATGGCTCCATTGTGTAAGAACAGGAGTGGCATGGGAAAAAGGATGATTTCTAGCCACAAAAAGGAGCAATCTTTTCACTTAATTACAAACATCATCCTCCACTCAGGTTATCTTTTGGTATTGTGCCCACTCAGCAAGTTCTACCACCTACCTCATCCCCAATTTCCTTGTGACCAATTTTCCAGTCATGCCTCTTCTAAGTCCCTAACCAGCTAGCCAAACAATTCACACAAGAGCTCATACATCCATAAAGTCACTCAACTGGCCCCTTCTCCCTGTAAGCCAACCAACAGAGACACTGCTCAATGTTCTGCCCACCTAGAGAATTTCCCTTTACCAGCGTCCTTTCAAGGTCATCCTAGTACAGAGTCAAAGTGCTACAACTATCTACTCTTACATGGTGCCTGAATATCACACAGAAGGTTCTGTAAAGCAGGCCCCAGTTTCTTCTTCTGTCAGCTGATCACAGGAAACTTACTCTAAAGCCACAGGTATGGAATGAGAAGAATAAGAGTGCGACAGGACTTCAGACCATAGGCATTTGGGCTATTTCTTATAACTTACTTGTTCCACTCTTTACTACTGGGAAGCATGTATATTCTCATCTGAATATTTGAGAGGTATTGAATTTTTGAAATCTATTTTGAGATTCTATCGTTTTAGATTTTCAGAGGAATAGGAGTAGAAAAATCATCAAGAATAAAGATTAACAGAGTTGTAATCTCACATCCTATTATTATTTTTCCAATTTCACCAAAACCTCATTTTTTCAGACTAGTGTTCAATTGAAATCCTCTTAATGCTCATGAGGCTTTTGTGGCAACATGGCAAAACGTCTAAGAATTACAAAGACCTAAGTTTGATATTTGCCAATACCATTGCTGAAGTCTTGGCAATTAAATCTCTAGGCCTCCTGTAAATTTGGGTCTTACGCATAAACTCTTAATCTACCTTCTGAGAGTACAGGGTAGATGTTGAGTGTCCTCACCACAAAAATGATAATAATCTGCGATATATATGTTAGCTAGATTTAACCACTCTATGTGTAAAATATGTTGTACTTGATAAGTATGTATCATTTTACCTGTAGATTTTTATAAATATGTTGATTAAAAATGGAGGGAATACTACCTATGAGATACTGAATGGGCTCTAAGAAAATGAGTTCAATCAGGGAAAAGCCTTTTACAGGTAAAGTTTATATTTGAACAAGAGCTTAGGATTTTTTTTTTCTTTAGAAATTTTATTTAAATATACGGAAAATAGTTATGGATGGCAAAAGGTGCTATTTATCCTGTATTTTTTATTTTTGTAATTTTGTATTCTTTTATTATTTTAAAGGTGATGTACAGAGAGATTACAAGAACATGTCAGGTAATGAGTACATTTCTTTTTAGACAATGTCACCCCTTCCGCAAGCTCTCTCCCTGTGTTTTCTTCCATTCCCCCCACACAAGTTATATAGTTAATTTTCAACATAGTGTCTAGTGAGTATGTCTCTGTTTCTTTCATGGTTTTGAGCATCACAGTTATTGATAGCATGTCTGAACCTGCTTCCTGGCTCTCCCATTGCACTCCTTGATCCCAATCATTCTACAACACCACAGTAATCAAGGGGATCTTTCTAAAACATGGCACATCACTTTTCTAGCTAAAACTTTCCAATGTGTTCTTAGAATATTTGAAATTAAGTCTAAACTTTCTATTATGGTTAATAAAACTACACACAACTTCTTTTATGACTCTATATCAGTTTTCTTTTAGGCTAGATAAAGTGTGAAGTACCCTGCACACACACACATACACACACACACACACACAAACACACAGACACACACACAACTCCTTTAGTTCTTACAAGAAAGTTTGAGAAGGTTGGCTGAAAGAGAGAAAAAAGCTGAGGAATTAAAATTAACAAACCTTCCCTAGAGCACCTAATTAGTAAGGCTTGCAACTGCTTCACACCCAGTTTTCAACAATATCTAGCACTTACTACATATCTTCTGCTAGACACTGAATGAATGTCTTTATATAAAGGTAACCACTTAATAGGACATATGCCACATGATGATATTATTATTCTCAAATGGAGAAAAAAGCTTGGACTCAAAGAAGTTAAGTAACTGGATTAAGTCACAGAAGTAGGAAATGGCAAGGCTGGAGTTTAAATAAACCCAGGACAGTCCCACTTCATACTGCTAACCCTAAGCATTTCCTCCTCCACATCCTCCTGCTCTTCCTCTTCCTATTATGCCAGTCCTGGAGCTCAAGCTCATAGCCTGGGAACTGTCCCTGGGCTTATTTTGAAGAGCTTAGGTTTTTTAATACATTTTTAGCAAGTTTACTTAGGCTCATCTACCCTACCATTGCAAAATGAAAAAGTTCATATTATTCTGTATGAGTCAGTACTTTGCTGAGATAAATTTTTTCAATACCATCTGTTTCATCAAATAAAATTCCTACTCTACATTAAAGATCAGCTATTGTATCATTCATAACATCTGTACAAATACAATTTCGAGATATGTAAGGGGGTTGGAAATTTTTATCTTTCATATATTATGTTCCTACAGCTTGTTTTATGCTGTATTTTGGAGTCCAACTGGAAGATAAATCTTTGCCCCTCTGTCTGAAGTAGTTTCACGTACAACCCGTTTATGATTATAACTCTGTTGTAGTTCCTATCTCTTATATTTTTAGACTTTTAACTCATTCCATGTTTGAAACCAAAAGACAATCGCTGTGCTATTTGTCTATGAAAGGTGATTGTGCACAGTTTAACATTTGGCAAGCAAACGAGAACCATGACTATTTCTGTTAACATAGGAGGAATCCCCATCAGGGAAGTGACTTCAACTGAAAGGAAATATTTGGATAGGAGGAAGAGGGAAGAAAAGAAAAAGAGCAAATAAAACTTGTCAAGGGACCACTGTGTTGGGAGCCTTTTCTCTAGACTCGGTGCATTGAAAAACTCCATTATGGAGGTATCATTCACATTCACACACGAGCAAAACAGTATCAAAGACTATTATTCCACACCACAGCTAATATGGTGAAGAGGGGAATGGATCCCAGCTGTCTCCTCCATGAAATTGTGCAGCTTTCAGACTGAAGCTAAGTGGACAGCATATCTACTCTGTAGCATAGTGGAGAGGGAAAGAAATGAGTCCCAGATTGGATAGTGAAGAGTGCCAACTTCAGAAAAGAACCACTGAAGGAGGGTGGGGAGAGAGGAGAGATGAGGTGCAACAGTTATCACCAGCACAAAGGAGGAAAGATAATTTCAAAGGAAGGGTACTTGAGAATGGTCAGCATTAGGAAGTTCAATCAATAAAAGAACAGGCTCTCCACCTGCTAATGCAATCACCATTAACCCAAAAAAGCATACAAATCATCATTAATGCCTTCTTCTCCCTCACCAATTAGTAGCAGGGTTCAAATGAATTCCCTTGCCAGGCCTTCCTTTCCATCCTTTCTGCCCTCACTCTACTTCAAACGTTTACTCCCCAGCTGAGAAACTTGTAGCCTGGTCTTATGGTTTCTAGTTGGTGCCCTGGATTCACCCAGCTTCTTCTCTTCAAAATAGTTTCATGTGACTCTTCTGTGCAGAGTTAAAAAGGGATTTCCCCCCACACCCCTGTCACAAATCCAGTATTTTTCCAGTCTTTACACTCTCTAGACAACTTTTTACTTTTAAGCCGCTGTCCCATATGACACTAACTAACCCTATGAGCTTTATCTGCTTGACTTGATCAGTGGCTGTGAACTACTTGCTCTCTGACCTTTATTCTATCTGTACCTCAGTTTATCAGCTGCAAACATGGAAATAATTTTTTTAAGAAAAAATAGTGCTTATCCCCTATAATTAGAGAATAAAAGATGCAAAACTCTTGAAATAGTGCCTGACTGCACTATTGAATAAGCACTCAATGAATTTTAGTTATAATTGTATTAACTTTATGATTTCATAATTAACTTTTCAGCTAAATGTCATACAAAAACCCCCAACAACAACAAATAGGACCATGAACAGTGTATTGGTACCACGTAACATTTAGCCTCCACGTTATGCTTTTAGCCACTTTGCCATGATCCCAACAAACTGCCCAAGTTCTGCCTCTAAAAGGCTCTCCATGTATTCTGACTATCTACTCTGAAGAGCCTGTCATACTTAAATGACTGATTCCTAAATATAGTCATTCTAAATCCAATCACTACCCTTTCAGAAGCGTTGTCGCTGAACTCTTTCTGAGAGCAATTGCCTACCAATTTGGAATATTTTTACTTTTTGTGTAATGCTTATTAATTTATTGCTTGTAATTTTTTTTGCCAGTCCTGGGGCTTGAACTCAGGGACCTGGGCACTGTCACTGAGCTTCTTTTGCAGAAGGCTAGCATGCCAACAGTTGAGCCACAGCATCACTTCTGGCTTTTTCTGTTTATGTGGTACTGAAGAATCGAACCCAGGGCTTCGTGCATGCTAGGCAAGCACTATACCACTAAGCCACATTCCCAGCCCTGATTGCTTTGGTAAACTTTTAAACTACTATATTTTCCTATCACTTTTAAGTCTACAAATCACTTTGAAATCCATCTGCTCCTTAGGTTTCATTTCCCTGACTATGATTGCCTGCCCCAGGTGGCAGGAACTGAGATTTTGCTTGTCTATGTAACTCTGCCCTGCCAGGGCACTGCCAGGGAGCAGATTCCTAAACACAGGCGCATGAAGGGCATGGATTGTCCTATGCACACAGCTTCACCGTCACTGAAGAAAGAAACAAACTACTTTTCAAGTAAGAAAAAAAGTCAATTAAGGTTTTTAAGGATCTCACTTTTCCTCCAAGAAATAACTTTCCAACTTTCTAGCAAATCTCTTTTTAGTTCAAATACCTGATGCTGCAAACGGTCATCTCTGTCTTGATACATCTTAATGGCTAGCAAAGTGTGGGGAGGGGTAGTTGCCATAGTGACCAAGAGAAATGTCTGTAGACAGACAATTTCTGTCACTGAGACAGAAGAGTATTTCCTGTTCATCCATCTCTAGTTTGATTTAGTATAGTAAAGCTCCAAGGCAAAGTCGATTCATTTCAATTACAGAAGACATTGCTCTGGTTCTGACTCCGCAGGAATGGTACCAGTAATGTGTCACCAACACTTGACAATGGCTCAGTCTCAGCAATAGTTTGACAAAAGAAGAATCTCACCACTTGTTGACTGACACCTGTAGAGTCACATCAGTAATCAATAACAGTTCAGTCTCACTCATATTTTTGTGTGCCTTAGGACTGGAGTTAAGATTGCCACAGAAATGAAATCAACTATGAAAGATATTCATTTGTAATTCTAAGTGCTTACATTCACATAAACAATTATTTAACATGTAAACAGGCCAGTAGTTACTACCTATTTCCATTATTCATCATTTTCTCTGGCACCTTTCACCACTTAATCCCATTTTTTCCAAAATTAAAATTTAAAGAGGCAACTTCAGTCTGGTTTGGACAATGACACCATTCACTGGGAGACACAGGAGAAGAAGATGGGTCGGGGAGTGAGGTTAAATTCATCCTGAGCCATTCTAGATTTATAATGCCCAGCTAGACTTGTGTGCTGTTGGCCAAATTCTTCTAAAAAGCTATCCCATTAAGCCCAGCACAAGGTCGACTAATGCCTTCTGGCTTCTGTGAGTCTGAGGTTCGTATCTCTGATATTAGATAATCCATTTCACTGGATGCTACAGAGACCATTCTTTTGCAGAGGAAAACGAGTATTTTCCAACTTCAAAATAGACTTGCTAAAAGGTAGATTTCTAATTTCTAGTTAGGCGATTTATAATGTCTTCTTGTAATAAGGCATATGTGAAGTAGGTTCAGATCCAGGTCTATGGATCATGCTCTTGTTCAAACACACTTGATATTTACAATGTCAACCATGTCACCAAGATGGGGGGAAAATCATGGTTTAGTATGCTGAGCAAAGTTGACTCACTGATCATCCCAGGATTTAATCAGAAAATGCTCAAGATTTCAAGGCAAATATGAGCTGTAGCTGCTCATCTCTCCTAGTTCTAATCTATTACCCTATTTGGTACCATTAGAGAACCGGAGCAGAGCATTCAACACAACCTAACATGTCAGACTAGACAACTTGTATGCAATAAAAAAGGCCAAAGGCAGATTTAAACATCAAATGACCCCATTTTCTTCAAACACATTGACACTGATTTCTCTTTAGTCTTTTTCAACAATGATATTGTCTTTATACGTGTTTATTACAATAAATTCATACCAAATCAATAAATTCTTACACTTGCATGAGATTTTTGTTTTTGTTTGTCCTGGGACTTGAACTCTGGGCACTGTCCCAAGCAACTTTTGCTCAAGGCTGGCATTCTACCACATGAGCCACAGTGCCATTTCCAGATTTTTCTGAGTAGTTTATTGGAGATAAGAGTCTCATAAGCTTTCTTGCCCCAAGTAGCTTCAAACTGCAATCCTCAGATCTCACCCTCCTGAGAAGCTAGGGTTACAGGCATTGATTCCTGGGTCCTACCTTTGCCTACGTTTCTTTGCTGTGGTGTATACGTTAAAGAACAGGAAGTTCTAATGTTTCTTACTATCAGTGGAACTATGTTGAAAACTTAGAAATAACTTGAGAATACCAACATTAGGATTCATCGCCGTGATGTGGCAAAGGCATGGGAGGTTTAGAAATCTTCACATGTGATAGACAGACTCTTCTGAAGAGACAATGCCCCTATTAAACTTATGGCTTCTAATGTGTAACCTCCAACATCCTAAAAATATCCCAGAGACTTTTATGTTCTTGGTACTAAAGTTTGTAAGATATGGTGAACAGAGGATGTTGTCCTAATGACCTAGGACTAGATTTCATAACTACATAGATGCCCTCATACTAATTAATATGATCATCTTAACTACCATCTGAAACAGTATTCATTGTTGAGGAGAAAAAAACCACAGGCTATTCTCAGCCACAGAACATGACCAAAAATTGTGGATACACATTTCTTTCTGTATAGCTGAATTGCATGTCATCGTCTGATGAAAACCAACCCAAAATTACAGTTATAATCTAGTTATAATAATGTCAAGCCAGACTCTGGACAACCTGCTTCTGGAAGTCCTCTCCAGGCTGGTATGGCCCGTGCCTTTGTCAGATTAACTGCATGGCCCACATCTGAGGTCATCCTAAATCTCATGATGGAGAAGAACAAACTCAAATACTCAACTACAACTAGTTTAATTGGCTGTGAACTTCCATAGGGTTTGGGATTATTGTGTTTTGGGGATGAGAATTTTAGGGGATTAACAATATTTGAAAAACACAGTCATTTTTTCCAAATATAATATCAGAAAAAACTCCATTTGGGTTGGCCTAGCATGCTCAAGACCCTGGTTTGATTCCCAGTGCTGCAAGAAAAGAATAAGAGGGCTGGGGATATGGCCTAGTGGCAAGAGTGCTTGCCTCGTGTACATGAGGCCCTGGGTTCGATTCCTCAGCACCACATATACAGAAAATGGCCAGAAGTGGCGCTGTGGCTCAAGTGGCAGAGTGCTAGCCTTGAGCAGGAAGAAGCCAGGGACAGTGCTCAGGCCCTGAGTTCATGGCCTAGGACTGGCCAAAAAAAAAAAAAAAGAAAAGAAAAAGAAGAAAGCTGGATAGGGGGAGAGAACGGAACAGAAGAGGGGCAAGGGGAAAGAGAGGGAGAGAAAGGGGAAGGGACAAGAGAAGGAGGGGAGAGGAATAGGAAAGGAAGGAAGGGAGAAGGGATGGGAAGACAAAGGAGAGGTGAAGAGAAGGAGAGAGAAGAGGGGGAAGATGAAACACACTCCCAATTCTTTTGTCACTCAGTGACAAACACAATCAAATTCTCATCCCTATACCTGGGAAAATAAGGAAATGCAATGAAGCTGGGTATTGGGGCACCGGGGCTCACATTTCAGACCCAGTGACTCCAGACTCTGAGACAGAAGAATTGATTGAGCACTTTGCCTTAATACCAGCCAAGGCAACACAGCCAGACCCTGCCTTCCAGTATAATTTCTACTCATTAAAAATGAAGTCTAAAATACAAGTCAAATTAAATCCTCTAGCGACCTTAAAGGTAAGTTGTAGCTAACAAACAAACAACCTATTTCAATTCAGAACAGTAAATGTTCTTTATTTCATGTGGATTTGTAAAGATCTAGTAATCTGAAGACCACCACAAAATAAGGAAACTAGAGAAAAGCTCAAAAAAATGTTCACAGTGTTCTTGACCAAACTCAATAAAATCCCATTGTAATTTTCAGCATAAGAAAATGTTTAATTCTTTGCTCTTTTTCTTGAGTCAGCATAACTTCCTGTATCTGCCTTATGGATAGCATTGGATGAGCCAGCCTAAGAGAACTGGAGTCCTGTTCTTACTGTTCATCTGCTGTTTGGATCTAGCCCATTGCGACTTTCCTTATTTCTGACACAAATTCATCAAGATCACTTCATTAGTAATGGAAAAACTGTACATGGAACAAGAAATTATTTCGGGGAAAAATCTAAAATTTTCAAATGTTGAAATTATTTCACCATAAAATTTGGACTGCAATTAAGTTGTCACACTGATTGAAAATTCACTTCGGAGCATTTTTTTTCCAGAAAAAAAAGCTTTTCTATCTGTAACATATTACAAGGAGAACACGCAACAATGCAGAGGAAATAGCATCAGCATCAAGAGATTTGGGTGACTAAAGAACATCTGCAATAATTTTAGCATTTACCGTTTTCCTTTGATTTCTCTGCAGAGAAAATACTTCATTATACAAAATAACTCTGCTAGAAAAAGAATGTATGCCCACATCCTCATGATTCCTACGTATGTAGTAATACATAATATATATATAAATATATATATAAATATATATATATATTTCATACCGTAAAGTATGGCTGTTGAGGTGGAAAGCAATGTCTAGTATCCAAGAATGCAAAGCGAGCAAAACAAGCCACTGTTATGCATGGACATAGACCACCTCTCCATAACACACAAGATACCTGTTCTGGAATTTCTTCTTGTTAAGTAAGCTGTTTCATTAAAGAATAAGAAAAAATAATTTTTTACTGCTTTTCAATTAACCTGTATGAGCTATTTCTCAAAAACTAACAAAATATGCTAGGCACCATTGGCTCATGCTTACACTCCAGCTACTGAGGAGGCTGAGAGCTGAGGGTTGCTGTTTGAAGCCAGCCCTACCAGTAAGACTGTGAGCCTGTTATCACCAAGTAACCAGTCAAAAAAAAAAAAAAAAGCCTCTGAGTAGAGCTGTGGCTCATGTGGTAGAGCACTAATCTTGATTTTAAAAAAGTAAAAATTCAGACCACTCCCAGGCCCTGAATTCAAGCACCCAACAGGCACAACATACTCTAAAATGAAACATGTAAAGATACACGCAAACCTAATTCAATAATTAATGAAACAGAAAAAGACTCAGGGTCCATCATGATACCCTAGTATGAATGAGCAAAGTTGAGTAAATGCTAAACATGGCGTGTTTTCCCTGCTCAGGCGAGGCCAGCCAGGTTTTAGTAAGGTTCCACAACGAATGAGGCCCCACAGGACTCCTGCCCTTACAAGGAGACCATTTTCCACCAGAGTGGGACCTTCCTGGAAGTGACCACCTTCCCCTGAAACCATGTCTATCCTCAGCCGAAGCCTTGGGAGGCAAGTTCCTCTGTTGGAACTTTCTGGAGAATGGAGCCAAGTTCTTTTTCTGGACAGCTCGAGAATTTGAGGATATTTGGATACTTCTCCACTCTGAAGCTTCTTTGCAGTTATCCTACTCATATTTATACCATATGGCACCAATGAGACGCTCAAGTAAACATTCTTTGCACACCATTTTACTAACTCAGTTCTTTAGTATTTATTAAGACTAACATGGGCTGGGCACTGGAAAACCTGTAGCATACAATTCTTTCATTAAAACTTTGACTCTGAAGACCATAATAACATACCTCTTAACTAGCGTCATTCTATGGCAGTGATTATAGACTTAATTCCTTAGATGCTGTATTAGTTCTAGAGAGCTCCATGCAGTATTGCTAATCATCAAGAGGCGCTTCTCTTTCTATTTTTGATGGAGTAGGTAACTTAGGCTGGAAGCACTTAAAGACCTTCCAATCCTAAACTACTCATTAACAGTGGAGCCAGACTTTCCAACAATTCTGATCCTCCAACTGAGTCCTTTCTACTGGCTACACCAATGCTACCTAAGTGGGGGGAAATAACCAGCATACTATTTTAGACACATTATGAATATGGCACTATTTATGTTACTGGTATTTACTCCAAAACATTTAAGTGCAAAAATCTTTAAGAACATGGATAAGCAGTGCTGATTTGTAAAAATTTAATGAAGGTCATTAAAAATAATGCTGGCTGCTAGAAAAAATTGGAAGAGAAAATGCCGAGTGTACCAAATCCTACTTTACCTAGCTGAAACTAACTCTTTTGAACGTATTTTCTCTGACCTAAGTGTCTATTCAAGAGCATAGTCTTTCCCTTGCTAAAATAAATTAGGTGAGTGGAGCTCTTGCATTTAGTGATAAAGCACACCCAGGAGACCAACTATGTCTACTTCAACACTGTACTCACCGTAATGTGAAAATCCCACCTACCATCTTGGATTTTTTCTTTGGAGGGCAACATTTACTAAACCTCTGTAGTTAATTATATTAAATAGTACTGTCACATCATATACTGTGAACTTTGCAGAAGAGAAATTTGACCAGTGTCTTTCAAGGGAGTACATTTATATATATATATAATTATTTTCAAACCTTCACAACATAGTTACTCTGCATGCTGATTTCCTTTCTATTTCACATTATAAGATCGAACATTGAGAGTCTGGGGGAAAATTATTTAACTTTTACAATATTTGTACTAAATTTAATATTAATAAAAAGGGGAAAATCATCTCAAAATTCGAACAACGTTTTTACTGCAAACACTACTTGCAGAAAAAGAGCTCTTCAATTTAGCACCTTTTAAAAGAGATTTTATAAATGATGATACAGTATGTTAAATTAATCCTTCTTTTACTCTCACATTCTCTGCCCTCTCAACCCTATTATTCAATAGCTTTCACTGAGTTTTGTTTTGCCATCTTCATTCTCAGATGCAATATGTTTCAGTATTGTTCAACCTGTAACATTCTCTACCCACACGTGGTGTACTTTGTACATATCTTTTAAGGATAAGAAAGCTGAGGCAAGTCATGAGGCTAGGAGAGATGGGGAGAATGAAGGAAGGGGATGCATTGTACTCAACTGATATGGTGAATACAACTCCTTTGTACAAAGACTTCAAGATTTAAAAAAAAAAAGAATTACAGTATCTCCATTTAACAAAATATAACAGAATGTAAACTTCCGTGTCCTATTATTAAAATAAATTGTTTTACAAGGCCAAATTTGAAGGCAAGAATGACATTTGGAAGTCCTTGAACCCAACCCCATTATCTAATAGATACAGACAATAGAGGTATCAGCTAGAATGAACCAAATCACCTCCTATTGGAACACGAGTTCATTGAGATCTGTTTCCCAACTCTCCATAGAATTCTGATACAAATGTGCTATAGAGGAAGACACAAGGGAGACAGACCAGCTCAGAAACAAACTGCATGTGAATTATGTGGCATTATTAGGAAGAGCAATATAACCAGTACTAGCACAGCTTCTGATCTACCTGGAGGATTTAAGAGAATGCTTATCATTTCAACTTGACGTCTGTGTAGGTCATTAAGGCTGGGTAGCCATTTGACAGGCAGACATGAATGGGGAAGATTCCAGGAAGAAGAGACAGAGACAGAAAAGCAGGAAGAAAACAAGTTTCTAGAAACCAGGAATTCCTATTGCTGAATGCTATAAGTATTAGGAAAATTTTAAAAAGGCTGGGGTCAACTTGGGCTCCTTCCATAAGGCAGTGGAGAAGAGGTATTTAAGCATAAATCTACATTTTAGAAGTGTCCCAATGTGCAGGGTGCTGGTGGCTCATGCCTGTCTGTCATCCTAGCTACTCAGGAGGCTGAGCTTTGAGGATCATGTTTTAATGCCAATGAAGACAAGAATGTCTCTTAAAGAGTGTCATCTCCAGTTAACTACAAAACAAAAGGAAAACAAACACCTGGATGTGGCAGTGTGGTTCACAGTGACAGAGGACTAGCCTTGAAAAGAAAGGAAGAAGGGCTGGGAATATGGCCTAGTGGTAGAGTGCTTGCCTTGTATACATGAAACCATGGGTTCGGTTCCTCAGCACCACATACATAGAAAAAAGCAAAAAGTGGAGCAATGGCTCAAGTGGTAGTGTGGTAGCCTTGAGCAAAAAAAAAAAAAAAAAAAAAAACTGCGGACAACTTTGCTCAGGACCTGAGTCCAGGACTGGCAAAGGAACGAAGGAAGGAAGGAAGGAAGGAAGGAAGGAAGGAAGAAGGAAGGAAGGAAGGAAGGAAGGAAGGAAGGAAGGAAGGAAGGATAAAAGAAAGAGAGTAAGTGAGAGAGAGAGGAAGAGAGTGAATGAACTCAGGGACAGCACCTGCGTTCATGCAACACAAACAATAACAAAAACAAAGAATCAACAAAGTGCTAGTTTTCCAATAAGAGATTAAACATTTGTTAGAAATATATTCCTTACTTATTTTTTAAAAGCCCCTCACATTTGAATTTTTAAATTTAGCTCAAATGAGCAAAGCATCAGGCAGAACTTCATAGGTCGTATTTAAAAAGATCACATTGGCACTGAACTAGCATTGAGCTCCTACATCATCATCAGTATAGAGAAAAGGAGTCTAACCTTACATTTCTTTTTTTTTCAGAAAATAGAAAATGCTGTCAAGATGATATCCTCTCAAATAATTGTTACTTCTAAATAGGCATAATTAGTTGGTTGAGAGCAGTCATGATTGACCTAGTAGTTTTCAATGTTATCAAAAGTTCTAAAGGCCATCTTTGATCAGCAAACTTTTTTTAGAATAATCCTCACAGCTACCATGTGCCTTATAATTAGAAAGACACCATCACCTCCACTTGGAGTAGCCAGCAGCCTCTCTATGTGTTTCCCTTTTCTTTTTTTTTGTAATAATTACTTATTTATTGTCAAAGTGATGTACAGATGGGTTACAGTTTCATACATTAGGCTATGTTTTCTTATATGCAAATTATGATTTCAACACTTACCTGATCTAATATTCAGGTTGTTCTAGCAATGAAATGAGATAATTAATGTAAGATCAATTAACAGCAATTTTTAGAAAGCTGAGCTGTATGAAAGCTCACACCTCATTGTTGGATCCTCAGAATTCATAGCATCTAGGACCATACAACTCATTAAATTGTGTTTTACATCATACTTCCTCATATACATATTGGGCCATCTTATTTTTTTAATTGTCATTTCAAGGGTTCTACTCATCTATTTTTTTAAAAAATCCTCATGACCAAAATGTGCCCTCTAATTCTCTAATTCTGTAGGAATAATGTAGTTTGCTGCATACAAATTACTGTCATCACATATTTCTAAGCTGTGTACATTGAACATAACAAAACAGGTTAAAATTAAAACACATGATTTAGCCAGGCACCTGGGGCTCATGCCTGTAAACCTGGTTACTCAGCAAGCTGAGATCCAGAGGATCAGGGTTCAAAGCCAGCCCAAGCAGTAAAGTCCAAAAGACTCCATCTCCAATTAACCAGTGAAATGCTGGGCTAGATGTGTAAGTGGCAAAGTAGCAGCTGAGCGGGCATACATGGCAGGATGAAGCCTTGAATTCAAACCTTGTTACTAGAGGTGGTGTGAGAAGAGAGGAGAGAGGAGGAGAGGGGACGGAAGGGGAGGGGAGGGAAGGGGAGAAGAGAGGAGGGGATGGGGAGGAGAAGAGAGGAGAGGAGAGGAGAGGGGACAGGAAGGGAGGGGAGGGAAGGGGAGGAGAGGAGAGGAGAAGAGAGGAGAGGAGAGGAGAAGAGAAGAGAGAGTGCCCAATACATGGTTTAATAAGATTCTAATAGTTCAGGACTTATTTTTGTAGCTTTAGACTGATTTACAGAAGGAAAAGGCTTTTCACAAGTGAATGAACAATTATAGAAAGCAGATTGCTGTCTTCCACATAATAAACACATAAACATATTTCCATGTAATATTTTACATCAACATGACTGTTTACCTAGAAAATATGTCAAAATACTTGACTTAGGAAAAACAGTCCATCACTTAAAATATTGTAAATTATCTTCCAATCAGATTTTAAAACAAAAAAAAATAGCTGCTAAGTGCCAGTGGCTCACACCTGTAAACCTAACTTCTCAGGAGTCTATGAGCTGAGAATCACAGCTCAAAGCCAGCCAGGCAGGAAAGTTTGTGAGACTCATCTCCAAATAACTACCAAAAAAAACTGGAAGTGGACCTATGGTTCAAATGGTAGACTACTAGTCTTGAGCACAAAAGTACAAGGACAGCACCCAAGCCCTGAGTTCAAGCCTCAGGACTGGCACAATGAACAATTCATAAATAGACCCAAGATGTTA
>NW_025961604.1:0-36526 GCF_023159225.1 Perognathus longimembris pacificus | reverse complement strand
AGATTCTTCTGAGGAGTTCCCAGTACATTATCCTTTCCCCCTGTGTAATTACCTTAACAAGCTCCAGCTGTTTTTATTCTCAGAAGGTTTACTCCCTGATATACAGCTGCCTAACCCTTCGTAAGTGCAGGTCCTAAATGAGCTTTTTTCTCTGTTCCCTCACGACAATCCAGATTCTTTTGGGGAGTTACCAGTACAGTAACCATAACAGGAAGTACTTAATTTATTACGCTACTGCTTTTCTTAATCTCAGTGGAGATATTTACTGATAAACAGCTACCAACGCAGCATGTTCATGTCGTTCCTAAATGAGCTTTTATCCTCTCTCCCTCACCACAAATCAGAATTCTTCTGAGGAGTTCCCGGTACATTATCCTTTCCCCTGTGTAATTACCTTAACAAGCTCCAGCTGTTTTTATTCAGGGAAGTTTTACTCCCTGATATACAGCTGCCTACCCCCTTCGTAAGTGCAGGTCCTAAATGAGCTTTATTCTCTGTTCCCCTACCACAATCCAGATTCTTTTGGGGAGTTACCAGTACAGTAACCATAGCAGGAAGTACTTAATTTATTAAGCTACTGCTTTTTTTAATCTCAGTGGAGATATTTACTGATAAACAGCTACCTACGCAGCATGTTCATGTCGTTCCTAAATGAGCTTTTATCTCTCTCCCCTCACCACAAATCAGATTCTTCTGAGGAGTTCCCAGTACATTATCCTTTCCCCTGTGTAATTACCTTATCAAGCTCCAGCTGTTTTTATTCAGGGAAGGTTTACTCCCTGATATACAGCTGCCTACCCCCTTCGTAAGTGCAGGTCCTAAATGAGATTTTTTCTCTGTTTCCCTCACCACAATCCAGATTCCTTTTGGGAGTTACCAGTACAGTAACCATACCAGGAAGTACTTAATTTATTAAGCTACTGCTTTTCTTAATCTCAGTGGAGATATTTACTGATAAACAGCTACCTACGCAGCATGTTCATGTCGTTCCTAAATGAGCTTTTATCTCTCTCCCCTAACCACAAATCAGATTCTTCTGAGGAGTTCCCAGTACATTATCCTTTCCCCTGTGTAATTACCTTAACAAGCTCCAGCTGTTTTTATTCTCAGAAGGTTTACTCCCTGATATACAGCTGCCTAACCCTTCGTAAGTGCAGGTCCTAAATGAGCTTTTTTCTCTGTTCCCTCACGACCAATCCAGATTCTTTTGGGGAGTGACCAGTACAGTAACCATAACAGGAAGTACTTACTTTATTACGCTACTGCTTTTCTTAATCTCAGTGGAGATATTTACTGATAAACAGCTACCAACGCAGCATGTTCATGTCGTTCCTAAATGAGCTTTTATCTCTCTCCCCTCACCACAAATCAGATTCTTCTGAGGAGTTCCCGGTACATTATCCTTTCCCCTGTGTAATTACCTTAACAAGCTCCAGCTGTTTTTATTCAGGGAAGTTTTACTCCCTGATATACAGCTGCCTAGCCCCCTTCGTAAGTGCAGGTCCTAAATGAGCTTTATTCTCTGTTCCCTCACCACAATCCAGATTCTTTTGGGGAGTTACCAGTACAGTAACCATAGCAGGAAGTACTTAATTTATTAAGCTACTGCTTTTTTTAATCTCAGTGGAGATATTTACTGATAAACAGCTACCTACGCAGCATGTTCATGTCGTTCCTAAATGAGCTTTTATCTCTCTCCCCTCACCACAAATCAGATTCTTCTGAGGAGTTCCCAGTACATTATCCCTTCCCCTGTGTAATTACCTTATCAAGCTCCAGCTGTTTTTATTCAGGGAAGGTTTACTCCCTGATATACAGCTGCCTACCCCCTTCGTAAGTGCAGGTCCTAAATGAGATTTTTTCTCTGTTCCCTCACCACAATCCAGATTCTTTTGGGAGTTACCAGTACAGTAACCATACCAGGAAGTACTTAATTTATTAAGCTACTGATTTTCTTAATCTCAGTGGAGATATTTACTGATAAACAGCTACCTACGCAGCATGTTCATGTCGTTCCTAAATGAGCTTTTATCTCTCTCTCCCCTCACCACAAATCAGATTCTTCTGAGGAGTTCCCAGTACATTATCCTTTCCCCTGTGTAATTACCTAACAAGCTCCAGCTGTTTTTAATCTCAGAAAGTTTACCCCCTGATATACAGCTGCCTACCCCCTTCGTAAGTGCAGGTCCTAAATGAGCTTTTTCTCTGTTCCCTCACCACAATCCAGATTCTTTTGGGGAGTTACCAGTACAGTAACCATACCAGGAAGAACTTAATTTATTAAGCTACAGCTTTTCTTAATCTCAGTGGAGATATTTACTGATAAACAGCTACCTACGCAGCATGTTATTGTCGTTCCTAAATGAGCTTTTATCTCTCTCCCCTCAACACAAATCAGATTCTTCTGAGGAGTTCCCAGTACATTATCCTTTCCCCTGTGTAATTACCTTAACAATCTCCAGCTGTTTTTATTCTCAGGAGGTTTACTCGTAAGTGCAGGTCCTAAATGAGCTTTTTTCTCTGTTCCTTCACCACAATCCAGGTTCTTTTGGGGGAGGTACCAGTACAGTAACCATACCAGGAAGTACTTAATTTTTAAGCTACTGCTTTTCTTAATCTCAGTGGACATATTTACTGATAAACAGCTACCTACGCAGCATGTTCATGTCGTTCCTAAATGAGCTTTTATCTCTCTCCCCTCACCACAAATCAGATTCTTCTGAGGAGTTCCCAGTACATTATCCTTTCCCCTGTGTAATTACCTTAACAAGCTCCAGCTGTTTTTATTCAGGGAAGGTTTACTCCCTGATATAGAGCTGCCTACCCGCTTCGTAAGTGCAGGTCCTAAATGAGCTTTTTTCTCTGTTCCCTCACCCCAATCCAGATTCTTTTGGGGAGTTACCAGTACAGTAACCATACCAGGAAGTACTTAATTTATTAAGCTACTGCTTTTCTTAATCTCAGTGGAGATAATTACTGATAAACAGCTACCTACGCAGCATGTTCATGTCGTTCCTAAATGAGCTTTTATCTCTCTCCCCTCACCTCAAATGAGATTCTTCTGAGGAGTTCCCAGTACATTATCCTTTCCCCGGTGTAATTACCTTAACAAGTTCCAGCTGTTTTTATTCTCAGGAGGTTTACTCGTAAGTGCAGGTCCTAAATGAGCTTTTTTCTCTGTTTCCTCACCACAATCCAGATTCTTTCGGGGAGTTACTAGTACAGTAACCATACCAGGAAGTACTTAATTTATTAAGCTACTGCTTTTCTTAATCTCAGTGGAGATATTTACTGATAAACAGCTACCTACGCAGCATGTTCATGTCGTTCCTAAATGAGCTTTTATCTCTCTCCCCTAACCACAAATCAGATTCTTCTGAGGAGTTCCCAGTACATTATCCTTTCCCCTGTGTAATTACCTTAACAAGCTCCAGCTGTTTTTATTCTCAGAAGGTTTACTCCCTGATATACAGCTGCCTAACCCTTCGTAAGTGCAGGTCCTAAATGAGCTTTTTTCTCTGTTCCCTCACGACAATCCAGATTCTTTTGGGGAGTTACCAGTACAGTAACCATAACAGGAAGTACTTAATTTATTACGCTACTGCTTTTCTTAATCTCAGTGGAGATATTTACTGATAAACAGCTACCAACGCAGCATGTTCATGTCGTTCCTAAATGAGCTTTTATCTCTCTCCCCTCACCACAAATCAGATTCTTCTGAGGAGTTCCCGGTACATTATCCTTTCCCCTGTGTAATTACCTTAACAAGCTCCAGCTGTTTTTATTCAGGGAAGTTTTACTCCCTGATATACAGCTGCCTACCCCCTTCGTAAGTGCAGGTCCTAAATGAGCTTTATTCTCTGTTCCCCTACCACAATCCAGATTCTTTTGGGGAGTTACCAGTACAGTAACCATAGCAGGAAGTACTTAATTTATTAAGCTACTGCTTTTTTTAATCTCAGTGGAGATATTTACTGATAAACAGCTACCTACGCAGCATGTTCATGTCGTTCCTAAATGAGCTTTTATCTCTCTCCCCTCACCACAAATCAGATTCTTCTGAGGAGTTCCCAGTACATTATCCTTTCCCCTGTGTAATTACCTTATCAAGCTCCAGCTGTTTTTATTCAGGGAAGGTTTACTCCCTGATATACAGCTGCCTACCCCCTTCGTAAGTGCAGGTCCTAAATGAGATTTTTTCTCTGTTCCCTCACCACAATCCAGATTCTTTTGGGGAGTTACCAGTACAGTAACCATACCAGGAAGTACTTAATTTATTAAGCTACTGATTTTCTTAATCTCAGTGGAGATATTTACTGATAAACAGCTACCTACGCAGCATGTTCATGTCGTTCCTAAATGAGCTTTTATCTCTCTCCCCTCACCACAAATCAGATTCTTCTGAGGAGTTCCCAGTACATTATCCTTTCCCCTGTGTAATTACCTTAACAAGCTCCAGCTGTTTTTAATCTCAGAAGGTTTACCCCCTGATATACAGCTGCCTACCCCCTTCGTAAGTGCAGGTCCTAAATGAGCTTTTTTCTCTGTTCCCTCACCACAATCCAGATTCTTTTGGGGAGTTACCAGTACAGTAACCATACCAGGAAGAACTTAATTTATTAAGCTACTGCTTTTCTTAATCTCAGTGGAGATATTTACTGATAAACAGCTACCTACGCAGCATGTTATTGTCGTTCCTAAATGAGCTTTTATCTCTCTCCCCTCAACACAAATCAGATTCTTCTGAGGAGTTCCCAGTACATTATCCTTTCCCCTGTGTAATTACCTTAACAATCTCCAGCTGTTTTTATTCTCAGGAGGTTTACTCGTAAGTGCAGGTCCTAAATGAGCTTTTTTCTCTGTTCCTTCACCACAATCCAGGTTCTTTTGGGGAGGTACCAGTACAGTAACCATACCAGGAAGTATTTAATTTTTAAGCTACTGCTTTTCTTAATCTCAGTGGACATATTTACTGATAAACAGCTACCTACGCAGCATGTTCATGTCGTTCCTAAATGAGCTTTTATCTCTCTCCCCTCACCACAAATCAGATTCTTCTGAGGAGTTCCCAGTACATTATCCTTTCCCCTGTGTAATTACCTTAACAGGCTCCAGCTGTTTTAATTCTCAGAAGGTTTACTCCCTGATATACAGCTGCCTACGCCCTTCGTAAGTGCAGGTCCTAAATGAGCTTTTTTCTCTGTTCCCTCACCACTATCCAGATTCTTTTGGGGAGTTACCAGTACAGTATCCATACCAGGAAGTACTTAATTTATTAAGCTACTGCTTTTCTTAATCTCAGTGGAGATATTTACTGATAAACAGCTACCAACGCAGCATGTTCATGTCGTTCCTAAATGAGCTTTTATCTCTCTCCCCTCACCACAAATCAGATTCTTCTGAGGAGTTGCCGGTACATTATCCTTTCCCCTGTGTAATTACCTTAACAAGCTCCAGCTGTTTTTATTCTCAGATGGTTTACTCCCTGATATACAGCTGCCTACCCCCTTCGTAAGTGCAGGTCCTAAATGAGCTTTTTTCTCTGTTCCCTCACCACAATCCAGATTCTTTTGGGGAGTTACCAGTACAGTAACCATACCATGAAGTACTTAATTTATTAAGCTACTGCTTTGTTTAATCTCAGTGGAGATAATTACTGATAAACAGCTACCTACACATCATGTTCATGTCGTTCCTAAATGAGCTTTTATCTCTCTCCCCTCACCACAAATCAGATTCTTCTGAGGAGTTCCCAGTACATTATCCTTTCCCCTGTGTAATTACCTTAACAAGCTCCAGCTGTTTTTAATCTCAGAAGGTTTACCCCCTGATATACAGCTGCCTACCCCCTTCGTAAGTGCAGGTCCTAAATGAGCTTTTTTCTCTGTTCCCTCACCACAATCCAGATTCTTTTGGGGAGTTACCAGTACAGTAACCATACCAGGAAGAACTTAATTTATTAAGCTACTGCTTTTCTTAATCTCAGTGGAGATATTTACTGATAAACAGCTACCTACGCAGCATGTTATTGTCGTTCCTAAATGAGCTTTTATCTCTCTCCCCTCACCACAAATGAGATTCTTCTGAGGAGTTCCCAGTACATTATCCTTTCCCCTGTGTAATTACCTTAACAAGCTCCAGCTGTTTTTATTCAGGGAAGGTTTACTCCCTGACATACAGCAGCCTACCCCCTTCGTAAGTGCAGGTCCTAAATGAGCTTTTTTCTCTGTTCCCTCACCACAATCCAGATTACTTTGGGGAGTTACCAGTACAGTAACCATACCAGGAAGTACTTAATTTATTAAGCTACTGCTTTTCTTAATCTCAGTGGAGATATTTACTGATAAACAGCTACCTACGCAGCATGTTCATGTCGTTCCTAAATGAGCTTTTATCTCTCTCCCCTCACCACAAATCAGATTCTTCTGAGGAGTTCCCAGTACATTATCCTTTCCCCTGTGTAATTACCTTAACAAGCTCCAGCTGTTTTTATTCAGGGAAGGTTTACTCCCTGATATACAGCTGCCTAGCCCCTTCGTAAGTGCAGGTCCTAAATGAGCTTTTTTCTCTGTTCCCTCACCACAATCCAGATTCTTTTGGGGAGTTACCAGTACAGTAACCATACCAGGAAGTACTTAATTTATTAAGCTACTGCTTTTTTTAATCTCAGTGGAGATATTTACTGATAAACAGCTACCTACGCAGCATGTTCATGTCGTTCCTAAATGAGCTTTTATCTCTCTCCCCTCACCACAAATCAGATTCTTCTGAGGAGTTCCCAGTACATTATCCTTTCCCCTGTGTAATTACCTTAACAAGCTCCAGCTGTTTTTATTCTCAGAAGGTTTACTCCCTGATATACAGCTGCCTACCCCCTTCGTAAGTGCAGGTCCTAAATGAGCTTTTTTCTCTATTCCCTCACCACAATCCAGATTCTTTTGGGGAGTTACCAGTTCAGTAACCATACCAGGAAGTACGTAATTTACTAACCTACTGCTTTTCTTAATCTCAGTGGAGATATTTACTGATAAACAGCTACCTACGCAGCATGTTTATGTCGTTCCTAAATGAGCTTTTATCTCTCTCCCCTCACCACAAATGAGATTCTTCTGAGGAGTTCCCAGTACATTATCCTTTCCCCTGTGTAATTACCTTAACAAGCTCCAGCTGTTTTTATTCTCAGGAGGTTTACTCGTAAGTGCAGGTCCTAAATGAGCTTTTTTCTCTGTTTCCTCACCACAATCCAGATTCTTTTGGGGAGTTACCAGTACAGTAACCATACCAGGAAGTACTTAATTTATTAAGCTACTGCTTTTCTTAATCTCAGTGGAGATATTTACTGATAAACAGCTACCTACGCAGCATGTTCATGTCGTTCTTAAATCAGCTTTTATCTCGCTCCCCTCACCACAAATCAGATTCTTCTGAGGAGTTCCCAGTACATTATCCTTTCCCCTGTGTAATTACCTTAACAAGCTCCAGCTGTTTTTATTCTCAGAAGGTTTACTCCCTGATATACAGCTGCCTACCCCCTTCGTAAGTGCAGGTCCTAAATGAGCTTTTTTCTCTGTTCCCTCACCACAATCCAGATTCTTTTGGGGAGTTACCAGTACAGTAACCATACCAGGAAGTACTTAATTTATTAAGCTACTGCTTTTCTTAATCTAAGTGGAGATATTTACTGATAAACAGCTACCTACACAGCATGTTCATGTCGTTCCTAAATGAGCTTTTATCTCTCTCCCCTCACCACAAATCAGATTCTTCTGACGAGTTCCCAGTACATTATCCTTTCCCCTGTGTAATTACCTTAACAAGCTCCAGCTGTTTTTATTCTCAGAAGGTTTACTCCCTGATATACAGCTGCCTAACCCTTCGTAAGTGCAGGTCCTAAATGAGCTTTTTTCTCTGTTCCCTCACCACAATCCAGATTCTTTTGGGGAGTTACCAGTACAGTAATGATACCAGGAAGTACTTAATTTATTAAGCTACTGCTTTTCTTAATCTCAGTGGAGATATTTACTGATAAACAGCTACCTACGCAGCATGTTCATGTCGTTCCTAAATGAGCTTTTATCTCTCTCCCCTCACCACAAATCAGATGCTTCTGAGGAGTTCCCAGTACATGATCCTTTCCCCTGTGTAATTACCTTAACAAGCTCCAGCTGTTTTTATTCTCAGAAGGTTTACTCCCTGATATACAGCTGCCTAACCCTTCGTAAGTGCAGGTCCTAAATGAGCTTTTTTCTCTGTTCCCTCACCACAATCCAGATTCTTTTGGGGAGTTACCAGTACAGTAACCATACCATGAAGTACTTAATTTATTAAGCTACTGCTTTGTTTAATCTCAGTGGAGATAATTACTGATAAACAGCTACCTACACATCATGTTCATGTCGTTCCTAAATGAGCTTTTATCTCTCTCCCCTCACTACAAATCAGATTCTTCTGAGGAGTTCCCAGTACATTATCCTTTCCCCTGTGTAATTACCTTAACAAGCTCCAGCTGTTTTTATTCAGGGAAGGTTTACTCCCTGATATACAGCTGCCTACCCCCTTCGTAAGTGCAGGTCCTAAATGAGCTTTTTTCTCTGTTCCCTCACCACAATCCAGATTCTTTTGGGGAGGTACCAGTACAGTAACCATACCAGGAAGTACTTAATTTATTAAGCTACTGCTTTTTTTAATCTCAGTGGAGATATTTACTGAAAAACAGCTACCTACGCAGCATGTTCATGTCGTTCCTAAATGAGCTTTTATCTCTCTCCCCTCACCACAAATCAGATTCTTCTGAGGAGTTCCCAGTACATTATCCTTTCCCCTGTGTAATTACCTTAACAAGCTCCAGCTGTTTTTATTCAGGGAAGGTTTACTCCCTGACATACAGCTGCCTACCCCCTTCGTAAGTGCAGGTCCTAAATGAGCTTTTTTCTCTGTTCCCTCACCACAATCCAGATTACTTTGGGGAGTTACCAGTACAGTAACCATACCAGGAAGTACTTAATTTATTAAGCTACTGCTTTTCTTAATCTCAGTGGAGATATTTACTGATAAACAGCTACCTACGCAGCATGTTCATGTCGTTCCTAAATGAGCTTTTATCTCTCTCCCCTCACCACAAATCAGATTCTTCTGAGGAGTTCCCAGTACATTATCCTTTCCCCTGTGTAATTACCTTAACAAGCTCCAGCTGTTTTTATTCAGGGAAGGTTTACTCCCTGATATACAGCTGCCTAGCCCCTTCGTAAGTGCAGGTCCTAAATGAGCTTTTTTCTCTGTTCCCTCACCACAATCCAGATTCTTTTGGGGAGTTACCAGTACAGTAACCATACCAGGAAGTACTTAATTTATTAAGCTACTGCTTTTTTTAATCTCAGTGGAGATATTTACTGATAAACAGCTACCTACGCAGCATGTTCATGTCGTTCCTAAATGAGCTTTTATCTCTCTCCCCTCACCACAAATCAGATTCTTCTGAGGAGTTCCCAGTACATTATCCTTTCCCCTGTGTAATTACCTTAACACGCTCCAGCTGTTTTTATTCTCAGAAGGTTTACTCCCTGATATACAGCTGCCTACCCCCTTCCTAAGTGCAGGTCCTAAATGAGCTTTTTTCTCTATTCCCTCACCACAATCCAGATTCTTTTGGGGAGTTACCAGTTCAGTAACCATACCAGGAAGTACGTAATTTATTAACCTACTGCTTTTCTTAATCTCAGTGGAGATATTTACTGATAAACAGCTACCTACGCAGCATGTTTATGTCGTTCCTAAATGAGCTTTTATCTCTCTCCCCTCACCACAAATGAGATTCTTCTGAGGAGTTCCCAGTACATTATCCTTTCCCCTGTGTAATTACCTTAACAAGCTCCAGCTGTTTTTATTCTCAGGAGGTTTACTCGTAAGTGCAGGTCCTAAATGAGCTTTTTTCTCTGTTTCCTCACCACAATCCAGATTCTTTTGGGGAGTTACCAGTACAGTAACCATACCAGGAAGTACTTAATTTATTAAGCTACTGCTTTTCTTAATCTCAGTGGAGATATTTACTGATAAACAGCTACCTACGCAGAATGTTCATGTCGTTCTTAAATGAGCTTTTATCTCGATCCCCTCACCACAAATCAGATTCTTCTGAGGAGTTCCCAGTACATTATCCTTTCCCTTGTGTAATTACCTTAACAAGCTCCAGCTGTTTTTATTCTCAGAAGGTTTACTCCCTGATATACAGCTGCCTACCCCCTTCGTAAGTGCAGGTCCTAAATGAGCTTTTTTCTCTGTTCCCTCACCACAATCCAGATTCTTTTGGGGAGTTACCAGTACAGTAACCATACCAGGAAGTACTTAATTTCTTAAGCTACTGCTTTTCTTAATCTCAGTGGAGATATTTACTGATAAACAGCTACCTACGCAGCATGTTCATGTCGTTCCTAAATGAGCTTTTATCTCTCTCCCCTCACCACAAATCAGATTCTTCTGAGGAGTTCCCAGTACATTATCCTTTCCCCTGTGTAATTACCTTAACAAGCTCCAGCTGTTTTTATTCTCAGAAGGTTTACTCCCTGATATACAGCTGCCTAACCCTTCGTAAGTGCAGGTCCTAAATGAGCTTTTTTCTCTGTTCCCTCACCACAATCCAGATTCTTTTGGGGAGTTACCAGTACAGTGACCATACCAGGAAGTACTTAATTTATTAAGCTACTGCTTTTCTTAATCTCAGTGGAGATATTTACTGATAAACAGCTACCTACGCAGCATGTTCATGTCGTTCCTAAATGAGCTTTTATCTCTCTCCCCTCACCACAAATCAGATTCTTCTGAGGAGTTCCCAGTACATTATCCTTTCCCCTGTGTAATTACCTTAACAAGCTCCAGCTGTTTTTATTCTCAGAAGGTTTACTCCCTGATATACAGCTGCCTAGCCCCTTCGTAGGTGCAGGTCCTAAATGAGCTTTTTTCTCTGTTCCCTCACCACAATCCAGATTCTTTTGGGGAGTTACCAGTACAGTAACCATACCAGGAAGTACTTAATTTATTAATCTACTACTTTTTTTAATCTCAGTGGAGATATTTACTGATAAACAGCTACCTACGCAGCATGTTCATGTCGTTCCTAAATGAGCTTTTATCTCTCTCCCCTCACCACAAATCAGATTCTTCTGAGGAGTTCCCAGTACATTATCCTTTCCCCTGTGTAATTACCTTAACAAGCTCCAGCTGTTTTTATTCTCAGAAGGGTTACTCTCTGATATACAGCTGCCTAACCCCTTCTTAAGTGCAGGTCCTCAATGAGCTTTTTTCTCTGTTCCCTCACCACAATCCAGATTCTTTTGGGGAGTTACCAGTACAGTAACCATACCAGGAAGTACTTAATTCATTAAGCTACTGCTTTTCTTAATCTCAGTGGAGATATTTACTGATAAAGAGCTACCTACGCAGCATGTTCATGTCGTTCCTAAATGAGCTTTTATCTCTCTCCCCTCACCACAAATGAGATTCTTCTGAGGAGTTCCCAGTACATTATCCTTTCCCCTGTGTAATTACCTTAACAAGCTCCAGCTGTTTTTATTCAGGGAAGGTTTACTCCCTGATATACAGCTGCCTACCCCCTTCGTAAGTGCAGGTCCTAAATGAGCTTTTTTCTCTGTTCCCTCACCCCAATCCAGATTCTTTTGGGGAGTTACCAGTACAGTAACCATACCAGGAAGTACTTAATTTATTAAGCTACTGCTTTTCTTAATCTCAGTGGAGATAATTACTGATAAACAGCTACCTACGCAGCATGTTCATGTCGTTCCTAAATGAGCTTTTATCTCTCTCCCCTCACCTCAAATGAGATTCTTCTGAGGAGTTCCCAGTACATTATCCTTTCCCCGGTGTAATTACCTTAACAAGTTCCAGCTGTTTTTATTCTCAGGAGGTTTACTCGTAAGTGCAGGTCCTAAATGAGCTTTTTTCCCTGTTTCCTCACCACAATCCAGATTCTTTCGGGGAGTTACTAGTACAGTAACCATACCAGGAAGTACTTAATTTATTAAGCTACTGCTTTTCTTAATCTCAGTGGAGATATTTACTGATAAACAGCTACCTACGCAGCATGTTCATGTCGTTCCTAAATGAGCTTTTATCTCTCTCCCCTAACCACAAATCAGATTCTTCTGAGGAGTTCCCAGTACATTATCCTTTCCCCTGTGTAATTACCTTAACAAGCTCCAGCTGTTTTTATTCTCAGAAGGTTTACTCCGTGATATACAGCTGCCTAACCCTTCGTAAGTGCAGGTCCGAAATGAGCTTTTTTCTCTGTTCCCTCACCACAATCCAGATTCTTTTGGGGAGTTACCAGTACAGTAACCATACCAGGAAGTACTTAATTTATTACGCTACTGCTTTTCTTAATCTCAGTGGAGATATTTACTGATAAACAGCTACCAACGCAGCATGTTCATGTCGTTCCTAAATGAGCTTTTATCTCTCTCCCCTCACCACAAATCAGATTCTTCTGAGGAGTTCCCGGTACATTATCCTTTCCCCTGTGTAATTACCTTAACAAGCTCCAGCTGTTTTTATTCAGGGAAGTTTTTCTCCCTGATATACAGCTGCCTACCCCCTTCGTAAGTGCAGGTCCTAAATGAGCTTTTTTCTCTGTTCCCTCACCACAATCCACATTCTTTTGGGGAGTTACCAGTACAGTAACCATACCAGGAAGTACTTAATTTATTAAGCTACTGCTTTTCTTAATCAAAGTGGAGATATTTACTGATAAACAGCTACCAACGCAGCATGTTCATGTCGTTCCTAAATGAGCTTTTATCTCTCTCCCCTCACCACAACTCAGATTCTTCTGAGGAGTTCCCAGTACATTATCCTTTCCCCTGTGTAATTACCGCAACAAGCTCCAGCTGTTTTTATTCTCAGAAGGTTTACTCCCTGATATACAGCTGCCTACCCCCTTCGTAAGTGCAGGTCTTAAATGAGCTTTTTTCTCTTTCCCTCACCACAATCCAGATTCTTATGGGGAGTTACCAGTACAGTAACCATACCAGGAAGTACTTAATTTATTAAGCTACTGCTTTTCTTAATCTCAGTGGAGATATTTACTGATAAACAGCTACCTACGCAGCATGGTCATGTCGTCCCGAAATGAGCTTTTATCTCTCTCCCCTCACCACAAATCAGATTCTTCTGAGGAGTTCCCAGTACATTATCCTTTCCCCTGTGTAATTACCTTAACAAGCTCCAGCTGCTTTTATTCTCAGAAGGATTACTCCCTGATATACAGCTGCCTACCCCCTTCGTAAGTGCAGGTCCTAAATGAGCTTTTTTCTGTGTTCCCTCACCACAATCCAGATTCTTTTGGGGAGTTACCAGTACAGTGACTATACCAGGAAGTACTTAATTTATTAAGCTACTGCTTTTCTTAATCTCAGTGAAGATATTTACTGATAAACAGCTACCTACGCAGCATGTTCATGTCGTTCCTAAATGAGCTTTTATCTCTCTCCCCTCACCACAAATCAGATTCTTCTGAGGAGTTCCCAGTACATTATCCTTTCCCCTGTGTAATTACCTTAACAAGCTCCAGCTGTTTTTATTCAGGGAAGGTTTACTCCCTGATATACAGCTGCCTAGCCCCTTCGTAAGTGCAGGTCATAAATGAGCTTTTTTCTCTATTCCCTCACCACAATCCAGATTCTTTTGGCGAGTTACCAGTACAGTAACCATACCAGGAAGTACTTAATTTATTAAGCTACTGCTTTTCTTAATCTCAGTGGAGATATTTACTGATAAACAGCTACCTACGCAGCATGTTCATGTCGTTCCTAAATGAGCTTTTATCTCTCTCCCCTCACCACAAATGAGATTCTCCTGAGGAGTTCCCAGTACATTATCCTTTCCCCTGTGTAATTACCTTAACAAGCTCCAGCTGTTTTTATTCAGGGAAGGTTTACTCCCTGATATACAGCTGCCTACCCCCTTCGTAAGTGCAGGTCCTAAATGAGCTTTTTTCTCTGTTCCCTCACCCCAATCCAGATTCTTTTGGGGAGTTACCAGTACAGTAACCATACCAGGAAGTACTTAATTTATTAAGCTACTGCTTTTCTTAATCTCAGTGGAGATAATTACTGATAAACAGCTACCTACGCAGCATGTTCATGTCGTTCCTAAATGAGCTTTTATCTCTCTCCCCTCACCTCAAATGAGATTCTTCTGAGGAGTTCCCAGTACATTTTCCTTTCCCCTGTGTAATTACCTTAACAAGCTCCAGCTGTTTTTATTCTCAGAAGGTTTACTCCCTGATATACAGCTGCCTACCCCCTTCGTAAGTGCAGGTCCTAAATGAGCTTATTTCTCTGTTCCCTCACCACAATCCAGATTCTTTTGGGGAGTTACCAGTACAGTAACCATACCAGGAAGTACTTAATTTATTAAGCTACTGCTTTTCTTAATCTCAGTGGAGATATTTACTGATAAACAGCTACCAACGCAGCATGTTCATGTCGTTCCTAAATGAGCTTTTATCTCTCTCCCCACACCACAAATCAGATTCTTCTGAGGAGTTCCCAGTACATTATCCTTTCCCCTGTGTAATTACCTTAACAAGCTCCAGCTGTTTTTATTCAGGGAAGTTTTACTCCCTGATATACAGCTGCCTACCCCCTTCGTAAGTGCAGGTCCTAAATGAGCTTTATTCTCTGTTCCCTCACCACAATCCAGATTCTTTTGGGGAGTTACCAGTACAGTAACCATAGCAGGAAGTACTTAATTTATTAAGCTACTGCTTTTTTTAATCTCAGTGGAGATATTTACTGATAAACAGCTACCTACGCAGCATGTTCATGTCGTTCCTAAATGAGCTTTTATCTCTCTCCCCTCACCACAAATCAGATTCTTCTGAGGAGTTCCCAGTACATTATCCTTTCCCCTGTGTAATTACCTTATCAAGCTCCAGCTGTTTTTATTCTCAGAAGGTTTACTCCCTGATATACAGCTGCCTACCCCCTTCGTAAGTGCAGGTCCTAAATGAGATTTTTTCTCTGTTCCCTCACCACAATCCAGATTCTTTTGGGGAGTTACCAGTACAGTAACCATACCAGGAAGTACTTAATTTATTAAGCTACTGATTTTCTTAATCTCAGTGGAGATATTGACTGATAAACAGCTACCTACGCAGCATGTTCATGTCGTTCCTAAATGAGCTTTTATCTCTCTCCCCTCACCACAAATCAGATTCTTCTGAGGAGTTCCCAGTACATTATCCTTTCCCCTGTGTAATTACCTTAACAAGCTCCAGCTGTTTTTAATCTCAGTAGGTTTACCCCCTGATATACAGCTGCCTACCCCCTTCGTAAGTGCAGGTCCTAAATGAGCTTTTTTCTCTGTTCCCTCACCACAATCCAGATTCTTTTGGGGAGTTACCAGTACAGTAACCATAGCAGGAAGTACTTAATTTATTAAGCTACTGCTTTTCTTAATCTCAGTGGAGATATTTACTGATAAACAGCTACCTACGCAGCATGTTCATGTCGTTCCTAAATGAGCTTTTATCTCTCTCCCCTCACCACAAATCAGATTCTTCTGAGGAGTTCCCAGTACATTTTCCTTTCCCCTGTGTAATTACCTTAACAAGCTCCAGCTGTTTTTATTCTCAGAAGGTTTACTCCCTGATATACAGCTGCCTACCCCCTTCGTAAGTGCAGGTCCTAAATGAGCTTTTTTCTCTGTTCCCTCACCACAATCCATATTCTTTAGGGGAGTTACCAGTACAGTAACCATACCAGGAAGTACTTAATTTATTAAGCTACTGCTTTTCTTAATCTCAGTGGAGATATTTACTGATAAACAGCTACCAACGCAGCATGTTCATGTCGTTCCTAAATGAGCTTTTATCTCTCTCCCCTCACCACAACTCAGATTCTTCTGAGGAGTTCTCGGTACATTATCCTTTCCCCTGTGAAATTACCTTAACAAGCTCCAGCTGTTTTTATTCTCAGATGGTTTACTCCCTGACATACAGCTGCGTACCCCCTTCGTAAGTGCAGGTCCTAAATGAGCTTTTTTCTCTGTTCCCTCACCACAATCCAGATTCTTTTGGGGAGTTACCAGTACAGTAACCATACCAGGAAGTACTTAATTTATTAAGCTACTGCTGTTCTTAATCTCAGTGGAGATATTTACTGATAAACAGCTACCTACGTAGCATGTTCGTGTCGTTCCTAAATGAGCATTTATCTCTCTCCCCTCACCACAAATCAGATTCTTCTGAGGAGTTCCCAGTACACTATCCTTTCCCCTGTGTAATTACCGCAACAAGCTCCAGCTGTTTTTATTCTCAGAAGGTTTACTCCCTGATATACAGCTGCCTAGCCCCTTCGTAAGTGCAGGTCCTAAATGAGCTTTTTTCTCTGTTTCCTCACCACAATCCAGAATCTTTTGGGGAGTTACCAGTACAGTAACCATACCAGGAAGTACTTAATTTATTAAGCTACTGCTTTTCTTAATCTCAGTGGAGATATTTACTGATAAACAGCTACCTACGCAGCATGTTCATGTCGTTCCTAAATGAGCTTTTATCTCTCTCCCCTCACCACAAATCAGATTCTTCTGAGGAGTTCCCAGTACATTATCCTTTCCCCTGTGTAATTACCTTAACAAGCCCCAGCTCTTTTTATTCAGGGAAGGTTTACTCCCTGATATACAGCTGCCTACCCCCTTCGTAAGTGCAGGTCCTAAATGAGCTTTATTCTCTGTTCCCTCACCACAATCCAGATTCTTTTGGGGAGTTACCAGTACAGTAACCATACCAGGAAGTACTTAATTTATTAAGCTACTGCTTTTTTTAATCTCAGTGCAGATATTTACTGATAAACAGCTACCTACGCAGCATGTTCATGTCGTTCCTAAATGAGCTTTTATCTCTCTCCCCTCACCACAAATCAGATTCTTCTGAGGAGTTCCCAGTACATTATCCTTTCCCCTGTGTAATTACCTTAACAAGCTCCAGCTGTTTTTATTCAGGGAAGGTTTACTCCCTGATATACAGCTGCCTACCCTCTTCGTAAGTGCAGGTCCTAAATGAGCTTTTTTCTCTGTTCCCTCACCACAATCCAGATCGTTTTGGGGAGTTACCAGTACAGTAACCATACCAGGAAGTACTTAATTTATTAAGCTACTGCTTTTCTTAATCTCAGTGGAGATATTTACTGATAAACAGCTATCTACGCAGCATGTTCATGTCGTTCCTATATGAGCTTTTATCTCTCTCCCCTCACCACAAATCAGATTCTTCTGAGGAGTTCCCAGTACATTATCCTTTCCCCTTTGTAATTACCTTAACAAGCTCCAGCTGCTTTTATTCTCAGAAGGTTTACTCCCTGATATACAGCTGACTACCCCCTTCGTAAGTGCAGTTCCTAAATGAGCTTTTTTCTCTGTTCCCTCACCACAATCCAGATTCTTTTGGGGAGTTACCAGTACAGTAACCATACCAGGAAGTACTTAATTTATTAAGCTACTGCTTTTCTGAATCTCAGTGGAGATATTTACTGATAATAAGCTACCTACGCACCATGTTCATGTCGTTCCTAAATGAGCTTTTATCTCTCTCCCCTCACCACAAATCAGATTCTTCTGAGGAGTTCCCGGTACATTATCCTTTCCCCTGTGTAATTACCTTAACAAGCTCCAGCTGTTTTTATTCTCAGATGGTTTACTCCCTGATATACAGCTGCCTACCCCCTTCGTAAGTGCAGGTCCTAAATGAGCTTTTTTCTCTGTTCCCTCACCACAATCCAGATTCTTTTGGGGAGTTACCAGTACAGTAACCATACCAGGAAGTACTTAATTTATTAAGCTACTGCTGTTCTTAATCTCAGTGGAGATATTTACTGATAAACAGCTACCTGCGTAGCATGTTCATGTCGTTCCTAAATGAGCTTTTATCTCTCTCCCCTCACCACAAATCAGATTCTTCTGAGGAGTTCCCAGTACATTATCCTTTCCCCTGTGTAATTACCTTAACAAGCTCCAGCTGTTTTTATTCAGGGAAGGTTTACTCCCTGATATACAGCTGCCTACCCCCTTCGTAATTGCAGGTCCTAAATGAGCTTTTTTCTCTGTTCCCTCACCACAATCCAGATTCTTTTGGGGAGTTACCAGTACAGTAACCATACCAGGAAGTACTTAATTTATTAAGCTACTGCTTTTTTCAATCTCAGTGGAGATATTTACTGATAAACAGCTAGCTACGCAGCATGTTCATGTCGTTCCCAAATGAGCTTTTATCTCTCTCCCCTCACCACAAATCAGATTCTTCTGAGGAGTTCCCAGTACATTATCCTTTCCCTGTGTAATTACCTTAACAAGCTCCAGCTGTTTTTATTCAGGGAAGGTTTACTCCCTGATATACAGCTGCCTACCCCCTTCGTAAGTGCAGGTCCTAAATGAGCTTTTTTCTCTATTCCCTCACCACATTCCAGATTCTTTTGTGGAGTTACCAGTACAGTAACCATACCAGGAAGTACTTAATTTATTAAAATACTGCTTTTCTTAATCTCAGTGGAGATATTTACTGATAAACAGCTACCTACGCAGCATGTTCATGTCGTTCCTAAATGAGCTTTTTTCTCTCTCCCCTCACCACAAATCAGATTCTTCTGAGGAGTTCCCAGTACATTATCCTTTCCCCTGTGTAATTACCTTAACAAGCTCCAGCTCTTTTTATTCAGGGAAGGTTTACTCCCTGATATACAGCTGCCTACCCCCTTCGTAAGTGCAGGTCCTAAATGAGCTTTTTTCTCTGTTCCCTCACCACAATCCAGATTCTTCTGGGGAGTTACCAGTACAGTAACCATAGCAGGAAGTACTTAATTTATTAAGCTCCTGCTTTTCTTAATCTCAGTGGAGATATTTACTGATAATCTGCTACGTACGCAGCATGTTCATGTCGTTCCTAAATGAGCTTTTATCTCTCTCCCCTCACCACAAATCAGATTCTTCTGAGGAGTTCCCAGTACATTATCCTTTCCCCTGTGTAATTACCTTAACAAGCTCCAGCTGTTTTCATTCTCAGAAGGGTTACTCTCTGATATACTGCTTCCTACCCCCTTCGTAAATGCATTGCCTAAATGAGCTTTTTTCTCTGTTCCCTCACCACAATCCATACACTTTTGGGGAGTGACCAGTACAGTAACCATTCCAGGAAGTACTTAATTTATTAAGATACTGCTTTTCTTAATCTCAGTAGAGATATTTACTGATAAACAGCTACGTACGCAGCATGTTCATGTCGTTCGTAAATGAGCTTTTATCTCTCTCCTCTCACCACAAATCAGATTCTTCTGAGGAGTTTCCAGTACATTATCCTTTCCCCTGTGTAATTACCTTAACAAGCTCCAGCTGTTTTTATTCTCAGAATGTTTACTCCCTGATATACAGCTGCCTAGCACCTTCGTAAGTGCAGGTCCTAAATGAGCTTTATTCTCTGTTCCCTCACCACAATCCAGATTCTTTTGGGGAGTTACCAGTACAGTAACCATACCAGGAAGTACTTAATTTATTAAGCTACTGCTTTTCTTAATCTCAGTGGAGATATTTACTGATAAACAGCTACCAACGCAGCATGTTCATGTCGTTCCTAAATGAGCTTTTATCTCTCTCCCCTCACCACAAATCAGATTCTTCTGAGGAGTTCCCAGTACATTATCCTTTCCCATGTGTAATTACGTTAACAAGCTCCAGCTGTTTTTTTTTCTCAGAAGGTTTACTCCCTGATATACAGCTGCCTACCCCCTTCGTAAGTGCAGGTCCTAAATGAGCTTTTTTCTCTGTTCCCTCATCACAATCCAGATTCTTTTGGGGAGTTACCAGTACAGTAACCATAGCAGGAAGTTCTTAATTTATTAAGCTACTGCTGTTCTTAATCTCAGTGGAGATATTTACTGATAAACAGCTACGTACGCAGCATGTTCATGTCGTTCCTAAATGAGCTTTTATCTCTCTCCCCTCACCACAAATCAGATTCTTCTGAGGAGTTCCCAGTACATTATCCTTTCCCCTGTGTAATTACCTTAACAAACTCCAGCTGTTTTTATTCTCACAAGGTGTACTCCCTGATATACAGCTGCCTACCCCCTTCGTAAGTGCAGGTCCTAAATGAGCTTTTTTCTCTGTTCCCTCACCACAATCCAGATTCTTTTTGGGAGTTACCAGTACAGTAACCATACCAGGAAGTACTTAATTTATTAAGCTACTGCTTTTCTTAATCTCAGTGGAGATATTTCCTGATAAACAGCTACCTACGCAGCATGTTCATGTCGTTCCTAAATGAGCTTTTATCTCTCTCCCCTCACCACAAATCAGATTCTTCTGAGGAGTTCCCAGTACATTATCCTTTCCCCTGTGTAATTACCTTAACAAACTCCAGCTGTTTTTATTCTCAGAAGGGTTACTCTCTGATATACAGCTGCCTAACCCCTTCGTAATTGCAGGTATTAAATGAGCTTTTTTCTCTGTTCCCTCACCACAATCCAAATTCTTTGGGGGAGTTACCAGTACAGTAACCATACCAGGAAGTACTTAATTTATTAAGCTACTGCTTTTCTTAATCTCAATGGAGATATTTACTGATAAACAGCTACCTACGCAGCATGTTCATGTCGTTCCTAAATTAGCTTTTATCTCTCTCCCCTCACCACAATTCAGATTCTTTTGGGGAGTTACCAGTACAGTATCCATACCTGGAAGTACTTAATTTATTAAGCTACTGCTTTTCTTAATCTCAGTGGAGATATTCACTGATAAACAGCTACGTATGCAGCATGTTCATTTCGTTCCTAAATGAGCTTTTATCTCTCTCCCCTCACCACAAATCAGATTCTTCTGAGGAGTTCCCAGTACATTATCCTTTCCCCTGTGTAATTACCTTAACAAGCTCCAGCTGTTTTTATTCTCAGAAGGTTTACTCCCTGATATACAGCTGCCTACCCCCTTCGTAAGTGCAGGAACTAAATGAGCTTTTTTCTCTGTTCCCTCACCACAATCCAGATTCTTTCGGGGAGTTACCAGTACAGTTACCGTACCAGGAAGTACTTAATTTATTAAGCTACTGCTTTTCATAATCTCAATGGAGATATTTACTGATAAACAGCTACCTACGCAGCATGTTCATGTCGTACCTAAATGAGCTTTTATCTCTCTCACCTCATCACAAATCAGATTCTTCTGAGGAGTTCCCAGTACATTATCCTTTCCCCTGTGTAATTACCTTAACAAGCTCCAGCTGTTTTTATTCTCAGAAGGTTTACTCCCTGATATACAGCTGCCTACCACCTTCGTAAGTGCAGGAACTAAATGAGCTTTTTTCTCTGTTCCCTCACCATAATCCAGATTCTTTTGGGGAGTTACCAGTACAGTAACCATACCAGGAAGTACTTAATTTATTAAGCTACTGCTTTTCTTAATCTCAGTGGAGATATTTACTGATAAACAGCTACCTACGCAGCATGTTCATGTCGTTCCTAAATGAGCTTTTATCTCTCTCCCCTCACCACAAATCAGATTCTTCTGAGGAGTTCCCAGTACATTATCCTTTCCCCTGTGTAATTACCTTAACATGCTCCAGCAGTTTTTATTCTCAGAAGGTTTACTCCCTGATATACAGCTGCCTACCCCCTTCGTAAGTGCAGGTCTTAAATGAGCTTTTTTCTCTGTTCCCTCACCACAATCCAGATTCTTTTGGGGAGTTACCAGTACAGTAACCATACCGGGAAGTACTTAATTTATTAAGCTACTGCTTTTCTTAATCTCAGTGGAGATATTTACTGAAAACAGCTACCTACGCAGCATGTTCATGTCGTTCCTAAATGAGCTTTTATCTCTCTCCCCTCACCACAAATGAGATTCTTCTGAGGAGTTCCCAGTACATTATCCTTTCCCCTGTGTAATTACCTTAACAAGCTACAGCAGTTTTTATTCTCAGAAGGTTTACTCCCTGATATACAGCTGCCTACCCCCTTCGTAAGTGCATTTCCTAAATGAGCTTTTTGCTCTGTTCCCTCACCACAATCAAGATTCTTTTGGGGAGTTATCAGTACAGTAACCATACCAGGAAGTACTTAAATTATTAAGCTACTGCTTTTCTTAATCTCAGTGGAGATATTTACTGATAAACTGCTACGTACGCAGAATGTTCATGTCGTTCCTATATGAGCTTTTATCTCTCTCCCCTCACCACAAATCAGATTCTTCTGAGGAGTTCCCAGTACATTATCCTTTCCCCTGTGTAATCACCTTAACAAGCTCCAGCTGTTTTTATTCTCAGAAGGGTTACTCTCTGATATACAGCTGCCTAACCCCTTCGTAATTGCAGGTATTAAATGAGCTTTTTTCTCTGTTCCCTCACCACAATCCAAATTCTTTGGGGGAGTTACCAGTACAGTAACCATACCAGGAAGTACTTAATTTATTAAGCTACTGCTTTTCTTAATCTCATTGGAGATATTTACTGATAAACAGCTACCTACGCAGCATGTTCATGTCGTTCCTAAATGAGCTTTTATCTCTCTCCCCTCACCACAAATCACATCCTTCTGAGGAGTTTCCAGTACATTCTCCCTTCCCGTGTGTAATTACCTAACCAGCTCCAGCTGTTTTTATTCTCAGAAGGTTTACTCCCTGATATTCAGCTGCCTACCCCCTTCGTATGTGCAGGTCCTAAATGAGTTTTTTTCTCTGTTCCCTCACCACAATCCAGATTCTTTTGGGGAGTTACCAGTACAGTAACCATACCAGGAAGTACTTAATTTATTAAGCTACTGCTTTTCTTAATCTCAGTGGAGATAATTACTGATAAACAGCTACCTACGCAGCATGTTCATGTCGTTCCTAAATGAGCTTTTATCTCTCTCCCCTCACCTCAAATCAGATTCTTCTGAGGAGTTCCCAGTACATTATCCTTTCCCCTGTGTAATTACCTTAACAAGCTCCAGCTGTTTTTATTCTCAGAAGGTTTACTCCCTGATATACACCTGCCTACCCCCTTCGTAAGTGCAGGGCCTAAATGAGCTTTTTTCTCTGTTCCCTCACCACAATCCAGATTCTTTTGGGGAGTTACCAGTACAGTAACCATACCAGGAAGTACTTAATTTATTAAGCTACTGCTTTTCTTAATCTCAGTGGAGATATTTACTGATAAACAGGTACCTAGGCAGCATGTTCATGTCGTTCCTAAATGAGCTTTTATCTCTCTCCCCTCACCACAAATCAGATTCTTCTGAAGAGTTCCCAGTACATTATCCTTTCCCCTGTGTAATTACCTTAACAAGCTCCAGCTGTTTTTATTCTCAGAAGGTTTACTCCCTGATATACAGCTGCCTACCCCCTTCGTAAGTGCAGGAACTAAATGAGCTTTTTTCTCTGTTCCCTCACCACAATCCAGATTCTTTCGGGGAGTTACCAGTACAGTTACCATACCAGGAAGTACTTAATTTATTAAGCTACTGCGTTTCATAATCTCAATGGAGATATTTACTGATAAACAGCTACCTACGCAGCATGTTCATGTCGTACCTAAATGAGCTTTTATCTCTCTCACCTCATCACAAATCAGATTCTTCTGAGGAGTTCCCAGTACATTATCCTTTCCCCTGTGTAATTACCTTAACAAGCTCCAGCTGTTTTTATTCTCAGAAGGTTTACTCCCTGATATACAGCTGCCTACCACCTTCGTAAGTGCAGGAACTAAATGAGCTTTTTTCTCTGTTCCCTCACCATAATCCAGATTCTTTTGGGGAGTTACCAGTACAGTAACCATACCAGGAAGTACTTAATTTATTAAGCTACTGCTTTTCTTAATCTCAGTGGAGATATTTACTGATAAACAGCTACCTACGCAGCATGTTCATGTCGTTCCTAAATGAGCTTTTATCTCTCTCCCCTCACCACAAATGAGATTCTTCTGAGGAGTTCCCAGTACATTATCCTTTCCCCTGTGTAATTACCTTAACATGCTCCAGCAGTTTTTTTTCTCAGAAGGTTTACTCCCTGATATACAGCTGCCTACCCCCTTCGTAAGTGCCGGTCTTAAATGAGCTTTTTTCTCTGTTCCCTCACCACAATCCAGATTCTTTTGGGGAGTTACCAGTACAGTAACCATACCGGGAAGTACTTAATTTATTAAGCTACTGCTTTTCTTAATCTCAGTGGAGATATTTACTGAAAACAGCTACCTACGCAGCATGTTCATGTCGTTCCTAAATGAGCTTTTATCTCTCTCCCCTCACCACAAATGAGATTCTTCTGAGGAGTTCCCAGTACATTATCCTTTCCCCTGTGTAATTACCTTAACAAGCTACAGCAGTTTTTATTCTCAGAAGGTTTACTCCCTGATATACAGCTGCCTACCCCCTTCGTAAGTGCATTTCCTAAATGAGCTTTTTGCTCTGTTCCCTCACCACAATCAAGATTCTTTTGGGGAGTTATCAGTACAGTAACCATACCAGGAAGTACTTAAATTATTAAGCTACTGCTTTTCTTAATCTCAGTGGAGGTATTTACTGATAAACTGCTACGTACGCAGAATGTTCATGTCGTTCCTATATGAGCTTTTATCTCTCTCCCCTCACCACAAATCAGATTCTTCTGAGGAGTTCCCAGTACATTATCCTTTCCCCTGTGTAATTACCTTAACAAGCTCCAGCTGTTTTTATTCTCAGAAGGGTTACTCTCTGATATACAGCTGCCTAACCCCTTCGTAATTGCAGGTATTAAATGAGCTTTTTTCTCTGTTCCCTCACCACAATCCAAATTCTTTGGGGGAGTTACCAGTACAGTAACCATACCAGGAAGTACTTAATTTATTAAGCTACTGCTTTTCTTAATCTCAATGGAGATATTTACTGATAAACAGCTACCTACGCAGCATGTTCATGTCGTTCCTAAATTAGCTTTTATCTCTCTCCCCTCACCACAATTCAGATACTTTTGGGGAGTTACCAGTACAGTATCCATACCTGGAAGTACTTAATTTATTAAGCTACTGCTTTTCTTAATCTCAGTGGAGATATTCACTGATAAACAGCTACGTATGCAGCATGTTCATTTCGTTCCTAAATGAGCTTTTATCTCTCTCCCCTCACCACAAATCAGATTCTTCTGAGGAGTTCCCAGTACATTACCCTTTCCCCTGTGTAATTACCTTAACAAGCTCCAGCTGTTTTTATTCTCAGAAGCGATACTCCCTGATATACAGCTGCCTACCCCCTTCGTAAGTGCAGGTCCTAAATGACCTTTTTTCTCTGTTCCCTCACCACAATCCAGATTCTTTTGGGGAGTTACCAGTACAGTAACCATACCAGGAAGTACTTAATTTATTAAGCTACTGCTTTTCTTAATCTCATTGGAGATATTTACTGATAAACAGCTACCTACGCAGCATGTTCATGTCGTTCCTAAATGAGCTTTTATCTCTCTCCCCTCACCACAAATCACATCCTTCTGAGGAGTTTCCAGTACATTCTCCCTTCCCGTGTGTAATTACCTAACCAGCTCCAGCTGTTTTTATTCTCAGAAGGTTTACTCCCTGATATTCAGCTGCCTACCCCCTTCGTAAGTGCAGGTCCTAAATGAGTTTTTTTCTCTGTTCCCTCACCACAATCCAGATTCTTTTGGGGAGTTACCAGTACAGTAACCATACCAGGAAGTACTTAATTTATTAAGCTACTGCTTTTCTTAATCTCAGTGGAGATAATTACTGATAAACAGCTACCTACGCAGCATGTTCATGTCGTTCCTAAATGAGCTTTTATCTCTCTCCCCTCACCACAAATCAGATTCTTCTGAGGAGTTCCCAGTACATTATCCTTTCCCCTGTGTAATTACCTTAACAAGCTCCAGCTGTTTTTATTCTCAGAAGGTTTACTCCCTGATATACACCTGCCTACCCCCTTCGTAAGTGCAGGGCCTAAATGAGCTTTTTTCTCTGTTCCCTCACCACAATCCAGATTCTTTTGGGGAGTTACCAGTACAGTAACCATACCAGGAAGTACTTAATTTATTAAGCTACTGCTTTTCTTAATCTCAGTGGAGATATTTACTGATAAACAGGTACCTAGGCAGCATGTTCATGTCGTTCCTAAATGAGCTTTTATCTCTCTCCCCTCACCACAAATGAGATTCTTCTGAAGAGTTCCCAGTACATTATCCTTTCCCCTGTGTAATTACCTTAACAAGCTCCAGCTGTTTTTATTCTCAGAAGGTTTACTCCCTGATATACAGCTGCCTACCCCCTTCGTAAGTGCAGGAACTAAATGAGCTTTTTTCTCTGTTCCCTCACCACAATCCAGATTCTTTCGGGGAGTTACCAGTACAGTTACCATACCAGGAAGTACTTAATTTATTAAGCTACTGCTTTTCATAATCTCAATGGAGATATTTACTGATAAACAGCTACCTACGCAGCATGTTCATGTCGTACCTAAATGAGCTTTTATCTCTCTCACCTCATCACAAATCAGATTCTTCTGAGGAGTTCCCAGTACATTATCCTTTCCCCTGTGTAATTACCTTAACAAGCTCCAGCTGTTTTTATTCTCAGAAGGTTTACTCCCTGATATACAGCTGCCTACCACCTTCGTAAGTGCAGGAACTAAATGAGCTTTTTTCTCTGTTCCCTCACCATAATCCAGATTCTTTGGGGAGTTACCAGTACAGTAACCATACCAGGAAGTACTTAATTTATTAAGCTACTGCTTTTCTTAATCTCAGTGGAGATATTTACTGATAAACAGCTACCTACGCAGCATGTTCATGTCGTTCCTAAATGAGCTTTTATCTCTCTCCCCTCACCACAAATGAGATTCTTCTGAGGAGTTCCCAGTACATTATCCTTTCCCCTGTGTAATTACCTTAACATGCTCCAGCAGTTTTTATTCTCAGAAGGTTTACTCCCTGATATACAGCTGCCTACCCCCTTCGTAAGTGCCGGTCTTAAATGAGCTTTTTTCTCTGTTCCCTCACCACAATCCAGATTCTTTTGGGGAGTTACCAGTACAGTAACCATACCGGGAAGTACTTAATTTATTAAGCTACTGCTTTTCTTAATCTCAGTGGAGATATTTACTGAAAACAGCTATCTACGCAGCATGTTCATGTCGTTCCTAAATGAGCTTTTATCTCTCTCCCCTCACCACAAATGAGATTCTTCTGAGGAGTTCCCAGTACATTATCCTTTCCCCTGTGTAATTACCTTAACAAGCTACAGCAGTTTTTATTCTCAGAAGGTTTACTCCCTGATATACAGCTGCCTACGCCCTTCGTAAGTGCATTTCCTAAATGAGCTTTTTGCTCTGTTCCCTCACCACAATCAAGATTCTTTTGGGGAGTTATCAGTACAGTAACCATACCAGGAAGTACTTAAATTATTAAGCTACTGCTTTTCTTAATCTCAGTGGAGATATTTACTGATAAACTGCTACGTACGCAGAATGTTCATGTCGTTCCTATATGAGCTTTTATCTCTCTCCCCTCACCACAAATCAGATTCTTCTGAGGAGTTCCCAGTACATTATCCTTTCCCCTGTGTAATTACCTTAACAAGCTCCAGCTGTTTTTATTCTCAGAAGGTTTACTCTCTGATATACAGCTGCCTAACCCCTTCGTAATTGCAGGTATTAAATGAGCTTTTTTCTCTGTTCCCTCACCACAATCCAAATTCTTTGGGGGAGTTACCAGTACAGTAACCATACCAGGAAGAACTTAATTTATTAAGCTACTGCTTTTCTTAATCTCAATGGAGATATTTACTGATAAACAGCTACCTACGCAGCATGTTCATGTCGTTCCTAAATTAGCTTTTATCTCTCTCCCCTCACCACAATTCAGATTCTTTTGGGGAGTTACCAGTACAGTATCAATACCTGGAAGTACTTAATTTATTAAGCTACTGCTTTTCTTAATCTCAGTGGAGATATTCACTGATAAACAGCTACGTATGCAGCATGTTCATTTCGTTCCTAAATGAGCTTTTATCTCTCTCCACTCACCACAAATCAGATTCTTCTGAGGAGTTCCCAGTACATTACCCTTTCCCCTGTGTAATTACCTTAACAAGCTCCAGCTGTTTTTATTCTCAGAAGTTATACTCCCTGATATACAGCTGCCTACCCCCTTCGTAAGTGCAGGTCCTAAATGACCTTTTTTCTCTGTTCCCTCACCACAATCCAGATTCTTTTGGGGAGTTACCAGTACAGTAACCATACCAGGAAGTACTTAATTTATTAAGCTACTGCTTTTCTTAATCTCTTTGGAGATATTTACTGATAAACAGCTACCTACGCAGCATGTTCATGTCGTTCCTAAATGAGCTTTTATCTCTCTCCCCTCACCACAAATCACATCCTTCTGAGGAGTTTCCAGTACATTCTCCCTTCCCGTGTGTAATTACCTAACCAGCTCCAGCTGTTTTTATTCTCAGAAGGTTTACTCCCTGATATTCAGCTGCCTACCCCCTTCGTAAGTGCAGGTCCTAAATGAGTTTTTTTCTCTGTTCCCTCACCACAATCCAGATTCTTTTGGGGAGTTACCAGTACAGTAACCATACCAGGAAGTACTTAATTTATTAAGCTACTGCTTTTCTTAATCTCAGTGGAGATAATTACTGATAAACAGCTACCTACGCAGCATGTTCATGTCGTTCCTAAATGAGCTTTTATCTCTCTCCCCTCACCACAAATCAGATTCTTCTGAGGAGTTCCCAGTACATTATCCTTTCCCCTGTGTAATTACCTTAACAAGCTCCAGCTGTTTTTATTCTCAGAAGGTTTACTCCCTGATATACACCTGCCTACCCCCTTCGTAAGTGCAGGGCCTAAATGAGCTTTTTTCTCTGTTCCCTCACCACAATCCAGATTCTTTTGGGGAGTTACCAGTACAGTAACCATACCAGGAAGTACTTAATTTATTAAGCTACTGCTTTTCTTAATCTCAGTGGAGATATTTACTGATAAACAGGTACCTACGCAGCATGTTCTTGTCGTTCCTAAATGAGCTTTTATCTCTCTCCCCTCACCACAAATCAGATTCTTCTGAGGAGTTCCCAGTACATTATCCTTTCCCCTGTGTAATTACCTTAACAAGCTCCAGCTGTTTTTATTCTCAGAAGGTTTACTCCCTGATATACAGCTGCCCACCCCCTTCGTAAGTGCAGGAAATAAATGAGCTTTTTTCTCTGTTCCCTCACCACAATCCAGATTCTTTCGGGGAGTTACCAGTACAGTTACCATACCAGGAAGTACTTAATTTATTAAGCTACTGCTTTTCATAATCTCAATGGAGATATTTACTGATAAACAGCTACCTACGCAGCATGTTCATGTCGTACCTAAATGAGCTTTTATCTCTCTCACCTCATCACAAATCAGATTCTTCTGAGGAGTTCCCAGTACATTATCCTTTCCCCTGTGTAATTACCTTAACAAGCTCCAGCTGTTTTTATTCTCAGAAGGTTTACTCCCTGATATACAGCTGCCTACCACCTTCGTAAGTGCAGGAACTAAATGAGCTTTTTTCTCTGTTCCCTCACCATAATCCAGATTCTTTTGGGGAGTTACCAGTACAGTAACCATACCAGGAAGTACTTAATTTATTAAGCTACTGCTTTTCTTAATCTCAGTGGAGATATTTACTGATAAACAGCTACGTACGCAGCATGTTCATGTCGTTCCTAAATGAGCTTTTATCTCTCACCCCTCACCACAAATCAGATTCTTCTGAGGAGTTCCCAGTACATTACCCTTTCCCCTGTGTAATTACCTTAACATGCTCCAGCAGTTTTTATTCTCAGAAGGTTTACTCCCTGATATACAGCTGCCTACCCCCTTCGTAAGTGCAGGTCTTAAATGAGCTTTTTTCTCTGTTCCCTCACCACAATCCAGATTCTTTTGGGGAGTTACCAGTACAGTAACCATACCGGGAAGTACTTAATTTATTAAGCTACTGCTTTTCTTAATCTCAGTGGAGATATTTACTGAAAACTGCTACCTACGCAGCATGTTCATGTCGTTCTAAATGAGCTTTTATCTCTCTCCCCTCACCACAAATCAGATTCTTCTGAGGAGTTCCCAGTACATTATCCTTTCCCCTGTGTAATTACCTTAACAAGCTACAGCAGTTTTTATTCTCAGAAGGTTTACTCCCTGATATACAGCTGCCTACCCCCTTCGTAAGTGCATTTCCTAAATGAGCTTTTTGCTCTGTTCCCTCACCACAATCAAGATTCTTTTGGGGAGTTATCAGTACAGTAACCATACCAGGAAGTACTTAAATTATTAAGCTAATGCTTTTCTTAATCTCAGTGGAGATATTTACTGATAAACTGCTACGTACGCAGAATGTTCATGTCGTTCCTATATGAGCTTTTATCTCTCTCCCCTCAGCACAAATCAGATTCTTCTGAGGAGTTCCCAGTACATTATCCTTTCCCCTGTGTAATTACCTTAACAAGCTCCAGCTGTTTTTATTCTCAGAAGGGTTACTCTCTGATATACAGCTGCCTAACCCCTTCGTAATTGCAGGTATTAAATGAGCTTTTTTTCTCTGTTCCCTCACCACAATCCAAATTCTTTGGGGGAGTTACCAGTACAGTAACCATACCAGGAAGTACTTAATTTATTAAGCTACTGCTTTTCTTAATCTCAATGGAGATATTTACTGATAAACAGCTACCTACGCAGCATGTTCATGTCGTTCCTAAATTAGCTTTTATCTCTCTCCCCTCACCACAATTCAGATTCTTTTGGGGAGTTACCAGTACAGTATCCATACCTGGAAGTACTTAATTTATTAAGCTACTGCTTTTCTTAATCTCAGTGGAGATATTCACTGATAAACAGCTACGTATGCAGCATGTTCATTTCGTTCCTAAATGAGCTTTTATCTCTCTCCCCTCACCACCAATCAGATTCTTCTGAGGAGTTCCCAGTACATTACCCTTTCCCCTGTGTAATTACCTTAACAAGCTCCAGCTGTTTTTATTCTCAGAAGCGATACTCCCTGATATACAGCTGCCTACCCCCTTCGTAAGTGCAGGTCCTAAATGACCTTTTTTCTCTGTTCCCTCACCACAATCCAGATTCTTTTGGGAGTTACCAGTACAGTAACCATACCAGGAAGTACTTAATTTATTAAGCTACTGCTTTTCTTAATCTCATTGGAGATATTTACTGATAAACAGCTACCTACGCAGCATGTTCATGTCGTTCCTAAATGAGCTTTTATCTCTCTCCCCTCACCACAAATCACATCCTTCTGAGGAGTTTCCAGTACATTCTCCCTTCCCGTGTGTAATTACCTAACCAGCTCCAGCTGTTTTTATTCTCAGAAGGTTTACTCCCTGATATTCAGCTGCCTACCCCCTTCGTAAGTGCAGGTCCTAAATGAGTTTTTTTCTCTGTTCCCTCACCACAATCCAGATTCTTTTGGGGAGTTACCAGTACAGTAACCATACCAGGAAGTACTTAATTTATTAAGCTACTGCTTTTCTTAATCTCAGTGGAGATATTTACTGATAAACTGCTACGTAAGCAGAATGTTCATGTCGTTCCTATATGAGCTTTTATCTCTCTCCCCTCACCACAAATCAGATTCTTCTGAGGAGTTCCCAGTACATTATCCTTTCCCCTGTGTAATTACCTTAACAAGCTCCAGCTGTTTTTATTCTCAGAAGGGTTACTCTCTGATATACAGCTGCCTAACCCCTTCGTAAGTGCAGGTCTTAAATGAGCTTTTTCTCTGTTCCCTCACCACAGTCCAGATTCTTTTGGGGAGTTACCAATACAGTAACCATACCTGGAAGTACTTAATTTATTAAGCTACTGCTTTTCTTAATCTCAGTGGAGATATTTACTGATAAACAGCTACCTACGCAGCATGTTCATGTCGTTCCTAAATGAGCTTTTATCTCTCTCCCCTCACCACAAATGAGATTCTTCTGAGGAGTTCCCAGTACATTATCCTTTCCCCTGTGTCATTACCTTAACAAGCTACAGCAGTTTTTATTCTCAGAAGGTTTACCTCCCTGATATACAGCTGCCTACCCCCTTCGTAAGTGCAGTTCCTAAATGAGTTTTTGCTCTGTTCCCTCACCACAATCAAGATTCTTTTGGGGAGTTACCAGTACAGTAACCATACCAGGAAGTACTTAATTTATTAAGCTACTGCTTTTCTTAATTTCAGTGGAGATATTTACTGATAAACTGCTACGTACGCAGAATGTTCATGTCGTTCCTATATGAGCTTTATCTCTCTCCCTCACCACAAATCAGATTCTTCTGAGGAGTTCCCAGTACATTATCCTTTCCCCTGTTTAATTACCTTAACAAGCTCCAGCTGTTTTTATTCTCAGAAGGGTTACTCTCTGATATACAGCTGCCTAACCCCTTCGTAATTGCAGGTATTAAATGAGCTTTTTTCTCTGTTCCTTCACCACAATACAAATTCTTTTGGGGAGTTACCAGTACAGTAACCATACCAGGAAGTACTTAATTTATTAAGCTACTGCTTTTCTTATTCTCAATGGAGATATTTACTGATAAACAGCTACCTACGCAGCATGTTCATGTCGTTCCTAAATTAGCTTTATCTCTCTCCCCTCACCACAATTCAGATTCTTTTGGGGAGTTACCAGTACAGTATCCATACCTGGAAGTACTTAATTTATTAAGCTACTGCTTTTCTTAATCTCAGTGGAGATATTTACTGATAAACAGCTACGTATGCAGCATGTTCATTTCGTTCCTAAATGAGCTTTTATCTCTCTCCCCTCACCACAAATCAGATTCTTCTGAGGAGTTCCCAGTACATTACCCTTTCCCCTGTGTAATTACCTTAACAAGCTCCAGCTGTTTTTATTCTCAGAAGCGATACTCCCTGATATACAGCTGCCTACCCCCTTCGTAAGTGCAGGTCCTAAATGAGCTTTTTTCTCTGTTCCCTCACCACAATCCAGATTCTTTTGGGGAGTTACCAGTACAGTAACCATACCAGGAAGTACTTAATTCATTAAGCTACTGCTTTTCTTAATCTCAGTGGAGATATTTACTGATAAACAGCTACCTACGCAGCATGTTCATGTCGTTCCTAAATGAGCTTTTATCTCTCTCCCCTCACCACAAATCACATCCTTCTGAGGAGTTTCCAGTACATTCTCCCTTCCCGTGTGTAATTACCTTAACAAGCTCCAGCTGTTTTTATTCTCAGAAGGTTTACTCCCTGATATACAGCTGCCTACCCCCTTCGTAAGTGCAGGTCCTAAATGAGCTATTTTCTCTGTTCCCTCACCACAATCCAGATTCTTTTGGGGAGTTACCAGTACAGTAACCATACCAGGAAGTACTTAATTTATTACGCTACTGCTTTTCTTAATCTCAGTGGAGATATTTACTGATAAACTGCTAAGTACGCAGCATGTTCATGTCGCCCCTATATGAGCTTTTATCTCTCTCCCCTCACCACAAATCAGATTCTTCTGAGGAGTTCCCAGTACATTATCCTTTCCCCTGTGTAATTACCTTAACAAGCTCCAGCTGTTTTTATTCTCAGAAGGTTTACTCCCTGATATACAGCTGCGTACCCCCTTCGTAAGTGCAGGTCCTAAATGAGTTTTTTCTCTGTTCCCTCACCACAATCCAGATTCTTTTGGGGAGTTACCAGTACAGTAACCATACCAGGAAGTACTTAATTTATTAAGCTACTGCTTTTCTTAATCTCAGTGGAGATATTTACTGATAAAGTGCTACGTACGCAGAATGTTCATGTGGTTCCTATATGAGCTTTTATCTCTCTCCCCTCACCACAAATCAGATTCTTCTGAGGAGTTCCCAGTACATTATCCTTTCCCCTGTGTAATTACCTTAACAAGCTCCAGCTGTTTTTATTCTCAGAAGGTTTACTCCCTGATATACAGCTGCCTACCCCCTTCGTAAGTGCAGGTCCTAAATGAGCTTTTTTCTCTGTTCCCTCACCACAATCCAGATTCTTTTGGGGAGTTACCAGTACAGTAACCATACCAGGAATTACTTAATTTATTAAGCTACTGCTTTTCTTAATCTCAGTGGAGATATTTACTGATAAACAGCTACCTACGCAGCATGTTCATGTCGTTCCTAAATGAGCTTTTATCTCTCTCCCCTCTCCACAAATCAGATTCTTCTGAGGAGTTCCCAGTACATTATCCTTTCCCCTGTGTAATTACCTTAACAAGCTCCAGCTGTTTTTATTCTCAGAAGGTTTACTCCCTGATATACAGCTGCCTACCCCCTTCGTAAGTGCAGGTCCTAAATGAGCTTTTTTCTCTGATCCCTCACCACAATCCAGATTCTTTTGGGGAGTTACCAGTACAGTAACCATACCAGGAAGTACTTAATTTATTAAGCTACTGCTTTTCTTAATCTCAGTGGAGATATTTACTGATAAACAGCTACGTACGCAGCATGTTCATGTCGTTCCTAAATGAGCTTTTATCTCTCACCCCTCACCACAAATCAGATTCTTCTGAGGAGTTCCCAGTACATTACCCTTTCCCCTGTGTAATTACCTTAACAAGGTTCAGCTGTTTTTATTCTCAGAAGGTTTACTCCCTGATATACAGCTACCTACCCCCTTCGTTAGTGCAGGTCCGAAAAGAGCTTTTTTCTCTGTTCCCTCACCACAATCCAGATTCTTTTGGGGAGTTACCAGTACAGTAACCATACCAGGAAGAACTTAATTTATTAAGCTACTGCTTTTCTTAATCTCAATGGAGATATTTACTGATAAACAGCTACCTACTCAGCATGTTCATGTCGTTCCTAAATGAGCTTTTATCTCTCTCACCTCATCACAAATCAGATTCTTCTGAGGAGTTACCAGTACATTATCCTTTCCCCTGTGTAATTACCTTAACAATCTAGAGCTGTTTTTATTCTCAGAAGGTTTACTCCCTGATATAAAGCTGCCTAACCCCTTCGTAAGTGCAGGTCCTAAATGAGCTTTTTTATCTGTTCCCTCACCACAATCCAGATTCTTTTGGGGAGTTACCAGTACAGTAACCATACCAGGAAGTACTTAATTTATTAAGCTACTGCTTTTCTTAAACTCAGTGGAGATATTTACTGATAAACAGCTACCTACGCAGCATGTTCATGTCGTTCCTAAATGAGCTTTTTTCTCTCTCCCCTCACCATAAATCAGATTCTTCTGAGGAGTTCCCAGTACATTATCCTTTCCGCTGTGTAATTACCTTAACAAGCTCCAGCTGTTTTTATTCTCAGAAGGTTTACTCCCTGATATACAGCTGCCTACCCCCTTCGTAAGTGCAGGTCCTAAATGAGCTTTTTTCTCTGTTCCCTCACCACAATCCAGATTCTCTTGGGGAGTTACCAGTACAGTAACCATACCAGGAAGTACTTAATTTATTAAGCTACTGCTTTTCTTAATCTCAGTGGAGATATTTACTGATAAACAGCTACCTACGCAGCATGTTCATGTCGTTCCCAAATGAGCTTTTATCTCTCTCCACTTACCACAAATCAGATTCTTCTGAAGAGTTCCCAGTACATTATCCTTTCCCCTGTGTAATTACCTTAACAAGCTCCAGCTGTTTTTATTCTCAGAAGGTTTACTCCCTGATATACAGCTACCTACCCCCTTCGTAAGTGCAGGTCCTAAATGAGCTTTTTTTCTCTGTTCCCTCACCACAATCCAGATTCTTTTGGGGAGTTACCAGTACAGTAACCATACCAGGAAGTATTTAATTTATTAAGCTACTGCTTTTCTTAATCTCAGTGGAGATATTTACTGATAAACAGCTACCTACGCAGCATGTTCATGTCGTTCCTAAATGAGCTTTTATCTCTCTCCCCTCACCACAAATCAGATTCTTCTGAGGAGTTCCCAGTACATTATCCTTTCCCCTGTGTAATTACCTTAACAAGCTCCAGCTGTTTTTATTCTCAGAAGGTTTACTGCCTGATATACAGCTGCCTACCCCCTTCGTAAGTGCAGGTCCTAAATGAGCTTTTTTCTCTGTTCCCTCACCACAATCCAGATTTTTTTATGGAGTTACCAGTACAGTAACCATACCAGGAAGTACTTAATTTATTAAGCTACTGCTTTTCTTAATCTCAGTGGAGATATTTACTGATAAACAGCTACCTACGCAGCATGTTCATGTCGTTCCTAAATGAGCTTTAACTCTCTCCCCTCACCACAAATCAGATTCTTCTGAGGAGTTCCCAGTACATTATCCTTTCCCCTGTGTAATTACCTTAACAAGCTCCAGCTGTTTTTATTCTCAGAAGGTTTACTCCCTGATATACAGCTACCTACCGCCTTCGTAAGTGCAGGTCTTAAATGAGCTTTTTTCTCTGGTCCCTCACCACAATCCAGATTCTTTGGGGAGTTTCCAGTACAGTAACCATACCAGGAAGTACTTAATTTATTAAGCTCCTGCTTTTCTTAATCTCAGTGGAGATATTTACTGATAAACAGCTGCCTATGC
>NW_025961603.1:0-29774 GCF_023159225.1 Perognathus longimembris pacificus | reverse complement strand
AGGACCTGCACTTACGAAGGGGGTAGGCAGCTGTATATCAGGGAGTAAACCTTCTGAGAATAAAAACAGCTGGAGCTTGGTAAGGTAATTACACAGGGGATAGGATAATGTACTGGGAACTCCTCAGAAGAATCTGATTTGTGGTGAGGGGAGAGAGATAAAAGCTAATTTAGGAACGACATGAACATCCTGCGTAGGTAGCTGTTTATCAGTAAATATCGCCACTGAGATTAAGAAAAGCAGTAGCTTAATAAATTAAGTACTTCCTGGTCTGGTTACTGTACTGGTAACTCCCCAAAAGAATCTGGATTGTGGTGAGGGAACAGAGAAAAAAGCTCATTTAGGACTTGCACTTACGAAGGGGGTAGGCAGCTGTATATCAGGGAATAAACCTTCTGAGAATAAAAACAGCTGGAGCTTGTTAAGGGTAATTACACAGGGGAAAGGATAATGTACTCGGAACTCCTCAGAAGAATCTGATTTGTCGTGAGGGAATTGAGATAAAAGCTCATTTACGAACGACATGAACATGCTGCATAGGTAGCTGTTTATCAGTAAATATCTCCACTGAGATTAAGAAAAGCAGTAGCTTAATAAATTAAGTACTTCCTGGTATGGTTACTGTACTGGTAACTCCCTAAAAAATCTGGATTGTGGTGAGGGAACAGAGAATAAAGCTCATTTAGGACCTGCACTTTCGAAGGGGGTAGGCAGATGTATATCAGGGAGTAAACCTTCTGAGAATAAAAACAGCTGGAGCTTGTTAAGGTAATTACACAGGGGAAAGGATAATGGTCTGGGAACTCCTCAGAAGAATCTGATTTTTGGTGAGGGGAGAGAGATAAAAGCTCATTTAGGAACGACATGGACATGCTGCGTAGGTACTTGTTTATCAGTAAATATCTCCACTGAGATTAAGAAAAGCAGTAGCTTAATAAATTAAGTACTTCCTGGTATGGTTACTGTACTGGTAATTCCCCAAAAGAATCTGGATTGTGGTGAGGGAACAGAGAAAAAGCTCATTTAGGACCTGCACTTACGAAGGGGGTAGGGAGCTGCATATCAGGGAGTAAACCTTCTGAGAATAAAAACAGCTGGAGCTTGTTAAGGTAATTACACAGGGGAAAGGATAATGTACTGGGAACTCCTCAGAAGAATCTGATTTGTGGTGAGGGGGAGAGAGATAAATGCTCATTTAGGAACGACATGAAAATGCTGCGTAGGTAGCTGTTTATCAGTAAATGTCTCCACTGAGATTAAGAAAAGCAGTAGCTTAATAATTTAAGTACTTCCTGGTATGGTTACTGTACTGGTAACTCCCCAAAAGAATCTGGATTGTGGTGAGGGAACAGAGAAAAAAGCTCATTTAGGACCTGCACTTACGAAGGGGGTAGGCAGCTGTATATCAGGGAGTAAACCTTCTGAGAATAAAAACAGCTGGAGCTTGTTAAGGTAATTAAACAGAGGAAAGGATAATGTACTGGGAACTCCTCAGAAGAATCTGATTTGTGGTGAGGGGAGAGAGATAAAAGCTCATTTTGGAACGACATTTACATGCTGCGTACGTAGCTGTTTATCAATAAATATCTCCACTGAGATTAAGAAAAGCAGTAGCTTAATAAATTAAGTACTTCCTGGTATGGTTACTGTACTGGTAACTCCCTAAAAAATCTGGATTGTGGTGAGGGAACAGAGAATAAAGCTCATTTAGGACCTGCACTTACGAAGGGGGTAGGCAGATGTATATCAGGGAGTAACCTTCTGAGAATAAAAACAGCTGGAGCTTGTTAAGGTAATTACACAGGGGAAAGGATAATGGTCTGGGAACTCCTCAGAAGAATCTGATTTTTGGTGAGGGGAGAGAGATAAAATCTCATTTAGGAACGACATGGACATTTTGCGTAGGTACCTGTTTATCAGTAAATATCTCCACTGAGATTAAGAAAAGCAGTAGCTTAATAAATTAAGTACTTCCTGGTATGGTTACTGTACTGGTAACTCCCCAAAAGAATCTGGATTGTGGTGAGGGAACAGAGAAAAAGCTCATTTAGGACCTGCACTTACGGAGGGGGTAGGCAGCTGTATATCAGGGAGTAAACCTTCTGAGAATAAAAACAGCTGGAGCTTGTTAAGGTAATTACACAGGGGAAAGGATAATGTACTGGGAACTCCTCAGAAGAATCTGATTTGTGGTGAGGGGAGAGAGAAAAAGCTCATTTAGGAACGACATGAACATGCTGCGTAGGTAGCTGTTTATCAGTAAATATCTCCACTGAGATTAAGAAAAGCAGTAGCTTAATAAATTAAGTACTTCCTGGTATGGTTACTGTACTGGTAACTCCCCAAAAGAATCTGGATTGTGCTGAGGGAACAGAGAAAAAAGCTCATTTAGGACCTGCACTTACGAAAGGGGTAGGCAGCTGTATATCAGGGAGTAAACCTTCTGAGAATAAAAACAGCTGGAGCTTGTTAAGGTAATTACACAGGGGAAAGGATAGTGTACTGGGAACTCCTCAGAAGAATCTGATTTTTGGTGAGGGGAGAGAGATAAAAGCTCATTTAGGAACGACATGAACATGCTGCGTAGGTAGCTGTTTATCAGTAAATATCTCCACTGAGATTAAGAAAAGCAGTAGCTTAATAAATTAAGTACTTCCTGGTATGGTTACTGTACTGGTAACTCCCCAAAAGAATCTGGATTGTGGTGAGGGAACAGAGAAAAAAGCTCATTTAGGACCTGCACTATCGAAGGGGGTAGGCAGCTGTATATCAGGGAGTAAACCTTCTGAGAATAAAAACAGCTGGAGCTTGTTAAGGTAATTAAACAGGGGAAAGGATAATGTACTGGGAACTCCTCAGAAGAATCTGATTTGTGGTGAGGGGAGAGAGATAAAAGCTCAATTAGGAACGACATGAACATGCTGCGTACATAGCAGTTTATCAGTAAATATCTCCACTGAGATTAAGAAAAGCAGTAGCTTAATAAATTAAGTACTTCCTGGTAGGGTTACTGTACTGGTAACTCCCCAAAAGAATCTGGATTGTGGTGAGGGAACAGAGAAAAAAGCTCATTTTGGACCTGCACTTAAGAAGGGTGTAGGCAGCTGTATATCAGGGAGTAAACCTTCTGAGAATAAAAACAGCTGGAGCTTGTTAAGGTAATTACACAGGGGAAAGGATAATGTACTGGGAACTCCTCAGAAGAATCTGATTTGTTGTGAGGGGAGAGAGATAAAAGCTCATTTAGGAACGACATGAACATGCTGCGTAGGTAGCTGTTTATCAGTAAATATCTCCATTGAGATTAAAAAAAGCAGTAGCTTAATAAATTAAATACTTCCTGGTATGGTTACTGTACTGGTAACTCCCCAAACGAATCTGGATTGTGGTGAGGGAACAGAGAAAAAAGCTCATTTACACCTGCACTTACGAAAGGGGTAGGCAGCTGTATATCAGAGAGTAAACCTTCTGAGAATAAAAACAGCTGGAGCTTGTTAAGGTAATTACACAGGGGAAAGGATAATGTACTGGGAACTCCTCAGAAGAATCTGATTCGTGGTGAGGGGGAAGAGATAAAAGCTCATTTAGGAACGACATGAACATGCTGCGTAGGTAGCTGTTTATCAGTAAATATCTCCACTGAGATTAAGAAAAGCAGTAGCTTAATAAATTAAGTACTTCCTGGTATGGTTGCTGTACTGGTAACTCCCCAAAAGAATCTGGAATGTGATGAGGGAACAGAGAAAAAAGCTCATTTAGGAAATGCACTAACGAAGGGGTTAGGCAGCTGTATATAAGGGAGTAAACCTTCTGAGAATAAAAACAGCTGGAGCTTGTTAAGGTAATTACACAGGGGAAAAAGATGAAGTACTGCGAACTCCTCAGAAGAATCTGATTTGTGGTGAGGGGAGAGAGATAAAAGCTCCTTTAGGAACGACATGAACATGCTGCGTAGGTAGCTGTTTATCAGTAAATATCTCCACTGAGATTAAGAAAAGCAGTAGCTTAATAAATTAAGTACTTCCTGGAATGGTTACTGTACTGGTAACTCCCCAAAAGAATCTGGATTCTGGTGAGGGAACAGAGAAAAAAGCTCATTTAGGATCTGCACTTACGAAGGGGGTAGGCAGCTGTATATCAGGGAGTAAACCTTTTGAGAATAAAAACAGCTGGAACTTGTTAAGGTAATTACACAGGGGAAAGGATAATGTACAGGGAACTCCTCAGAAGAATCTGATTTGTGATGAGGGGAGAGAGATAAAAGCTCATTTAAGAACGACATGAACATGCTGCGTACGTAGCTTGTTTATCAGTAAATATCTCCACTGAGAATAAGAAAAGCAGTAGCTTAATAAATTAAGTACTTCCTGGTATGGTTACTGTACTGGTAACTCCCCAAAAGAATCTGGATTGTGGTGAGGGAACAGAGAAAAAAGCTCATTTAGGACCTGCACTTACGAAGGGGGTAGGCAGCTGTATATCAGGGAGTAAACCTTCTGAGAATCAAAACAGCTGGAGCTTGTTAAGGTAATTACACAGGGGAAAGGATAATGTACTGGGAACTCCTCAGAAGAATCTGATTTGTGGTGAGAGGAGAGAGATAAAGCTCATTTAGGAACGACATGAACATGCTGCGTAGGTAGCTGTTTATCAGTAAATATCTCCACTGAGATTAAGAAAAGCAATAGCTTAATAAATTAAGTACTTCCTGGTATGGTTACTGTACTGGTATCTCCCCAAAAGAATCTGGATTGTGGTGAGGGAACAGAGAAAAAAGCTCATTTAGGACCTGCACTTACGAAGGTGGTAGGCAGCTGTATATCAGGGAGTAAACCTTCTGAGATTAAAAACAGCTGGAGCTTGTTAAGGTAATTACACAGGGGAAAGGATAATGTACTGGAAACTCCTCAGAAGAATCTGATTTGTGGTGAGAGGAGAGAGATAAAGCTCATTTAGGAACGACATGTACATGCTGCGTAGGTAGCTGTTTATCAGTAAATATCTCCACTGAGATTAAGAAAAGCAGTAGCTTAATAAATTAAGTACTTCCTGGTATGGTTACCGTAATTGTAACTCCCCAAAAGAATCTGGATTGTGGTGAGGGAACAGAGAAAAAAGCTCATTTATGACCTGCACTTACGAAGGTGGTCGGCAGCTGTACATCAGGGAGTAAACCTTCTGAGAATAAAAACAGCTGGAGCTTGTTAAGGTAATTAGACAGGGGAAAGGATAATGTACTGGGAACTCCTCAGAAGAATATGATTTATGGTGAGGTGAGAGAGATAAAAGCTCATTTAGGAACGACATGAACATGCTGCGTAGGTAGCTGTTTATCAGTAAATATCTCCACTGAGATTAAGAAAAGCAGTACCTTAATAAATTAAGTACTTCCTGGTATGGTTACTGTATTGGTATCTCCAGAAAAGAATCTGGATTGTGGTGAGGGAACAGAGAAAAAAGCTCATTTAGGACCTGCACTTACGAAGGGGTTAGGTCCCTGTATATCAGGGAATAAACCTTCTGAGAATAAAAACAGCTGGAGCTTGTTAAGGTAATTACACAGGGGAATGGATAATGTACTGGGAAATCCTCAGAAGAATCTGATTTGTGGTGAGGGGAGAGAGATAAAAGCTCCTTTAGGAACGAAATGAACATGCTGCGTAGGTAGCTGTTTATCAGTAAATATCTCCATTGAGATTAAAAAAAGCAGTAGCTTAATAAATTAAATACTTCCTGGTATGGTTACTGTACTGGTAACTCCCCAAACGAATCTGGATTGTGGTGAGGGAACAGAGAAAAAAGCTCATTTACACCTGCACTTACGAAAGGGGTAGGCAGCTGTATATCAGAGAGTAAACCTTCTGAGAATAAAAACAGCTGGAGCTTGTTAAGGTAATTACACAGGGGAAAGGATAATGTACTGGGAACTCCTCAGAAGAATCTGATTCGTGGTGAGGGGGAAGAGATAAAAGCTCATTTAGGAACGACATGAACATGCTGCGTAGGTAGCTGTTTATCAGTAAATATCTCCACTGAGATTAAGAAAAGCAGTAGCTTAATAAATTAAGTACTTCCTGGTATGGTTGCTGTACTGGTAACTCCCCAAAAGAATCTGGAATGTGATGAGGGAACAGAGAAAAAAGCTCATTTAGGAAATGCACTAACGAAGGGGTTAGGCAGCTGTATATAAGGGAGTAAACCTTCTGAGAATAAAAACAGCTGGAGCTTGTTAAGGTAATTACACAGGGAAAAAGATGAAGTACTGCGAACTCCTCAGAAGAATCTGATTTGTGGTGAGGGGAGAGAGATAAAAGCTCCTTTAGGAACGACATGAACATGCTGCGTAGGTAGCTGTTTATCAGTAAATATCTCCACTGAGATTAAGAAAAGCAGTAGCTTAATAAATTAAGTACTTCCTGGAATGGTTACTGTACTGGTAACTCCCCAAAAGAATCTGGATTCTGGTGAGGGAACAGAGAAAAAAGCTCATTTAGGATCTGCACTTACGAAGGGGGTAGGCAGCTGTATATCAGGGAGTAAACCTTTTGAGAATAAAAACAGCTGGAACTTGTTAAGGTAATTACACAGGGGAAAGGATAATGTACAGGGAACTCCTCAGAAGAATCTGATTTGTGATGAGGGGAGAGAGATAAAAGCTCATTTAAGAACGACATGAACATGCTGCGTACGTAGCTGTTTATCAGTAAATATCTCCACTGAGAATAAGAAAAGCAGTAGCTTAATAAATTAAGTACTTCCTGGTATGGTTACTGTACTGGTAACTCCCCAAAAGAATCTGGATTGTGGTGAGGGAACAGAGAAAAAAGCTCATTTAGGACCTGCACTTACGAAGGGGGTAGGCAGCTGTATATCAGGGAGTAAACCTTCTGAGAATAAAAACAGCTGGAGCTTGTTAAGGTAATTACACAGGGGAAAGGATAATGTACTGGGAACTCCTCAGAAGAATCTGATTTGTGGTGAGGGGAGAGAGATAAAAGCTCATTTAGGAACGACATGAACATGCTGCGTAGGTAGCTGTTTATCAGTAAATATCTCCACTGAGATTAAGAAAAGCAGTAGCTTAATAAATTAAGTACTTCCTGGTATGGTTACTGTACTGGTAACTCCCCAAAAGAATCTGGATTGTGGTGAGGGAACAGAGAAAAAAGCTCATTTAGGACCTGCACTTACGAAGGGGGTAGGCAGCTGTATATCAGGGAGTAAACCTTCTGAGAAAAAAAAAGCTGGAGCTTGTTTAGGTAATTACACAGGGGAAAGGATAATGTACTGGGAACTCCTCAGAAGAATCTGATTTGTGGTGAGGGAGAGAGATAAAAGCTCATTTAGGAACGACATGAACATGCTGCGTAGGTAGCTGTTTATCAGTAAATATCTCCACTGAGATTAAGAAAAGCAGTAGCTTAATAAATTAAGTACTTCCTGGTATGGTTACGTACTGGTAACTCCCCAAAAGAATCTGGATTGTGGTGAGGGAACAGAGAAAAAAGCTCATTTAGGACCTGCACTTACGAAGGGGGTAGGCAGCTGTATATCAGGGAGTAAACCTTCTGAGAATAAAAACACTGGAGCTTGTTAAGGTAATTACACAGGGGAAAGGATAATGTACTGGGAACTCCTCAGAAGAATCTGATTTGTGGTGAGGGAAAGAGATAAAAGCTCATTTAGGAACGACATGAACATGCTGCGTAGGTAGCTGTTTATCAGTAAATATCTCCACTGAGATTAAGAAAAGCAGTAGCTTAATAAATTAAGTACTTCCTGGTATGGTTACTGTACTGGTAACTCCCAAAAAGAATCTGGATTGTGGTGAGGGAACAGAGAAAAAAGCTCATTTAGGACCTGCACTTACGAAGGGGTAGGCAGCTGTATATCAGGGAATAAACCTTCTGAGAATAAAAACTGGAGCTTGTTAAGGTAATTACACAGGGGAAAGGATAATGTACTGGGAACTCCTCAGAAGAATCTGATTTGTGGTGAGGGGAGAGAGATAAAAGCTCATTTAGGAACGACATGAACATGCTGCGTAGGTAGCTGTTTATCAGTAAATATCTCCACTGAGATTAAGAAAAGCAGTAGCTTAATAAATTAAGTACTTCCTGGTATGGTTACTGTACTGGTAACTCCCCAAAAGAATCTGGATTGTGGTGAGGGAACAGAGAAAAAAGCTCATTTAGGACCTGCACTTACGAAGAGGGTAGGCAGCTGTATATCAGGGAGTAAACCTTCTGAGAATAAAAACAGCTGGAGCTTGTTAAGGTAATTACACAGGGGAAAGGATAATGTACTGGGAACTCCTCAGAAGAATCTGATTTGTGGTGAGGGGAGAGAGATAAAAGCTCATTTAGAACGACATGAACATGCTGCGTAGGTAGCTGTTTATCAGTAAATATCTCCACTGAGATTAAGAAAAGCAGTAGCTTAATAAATTAAGTACTTCCTGGTATGGTTACTGTACTGGTAACTCCACAAAAGAATCTGGATTGTGGTGAGGGAACAGAGAAAAAAGCTCATTTAGGACCTGCACTTACGAAGGGGGTAGGCAGCTGTATATCAGGGAGTAAACCTTCTGAGAATAAAAACAGCTGGAGCTTGTTAAGGTAATTACACAGGGGAAAGGATAATGTACTGGGAACTCCTCAGAAGAATCTGATTTGTGGTGAGGGGAGAGAGATAAAAGCTCATTTACGAACGACATGAACATGCTGCGTAGGTAGCTGTTTATCAGTAAATATCTCCACTGAGATTAAGAAAAGCAGTAGCTTAATAAATTAAGTACTTCCTGGTATGGTTACTGTACTGGTAACTCCCCAAAAGAATCTGGATTGTGGTGAGGGAACAGAGAAAAAAGCTCATTTAGGACCTGCACTTACGAAGGGGGTAGGCAGCTGTATATCAGGGAGTAAACCTTCTGAGAATAAAAACAGCTGGAGCTTGTTAAGGTAATTACACAGGGGAAAGGATAATGTACTGGGAACTCCTCAGAAGAATCTGATTTGTGGTGAGGGGAGAGAGATAAAAGCTCATTTAGGAACGACATGAACATGCTGCGTAGGTAGCTGTTTATCAGTAAATATCTCCACTGAGATTAAGAAAAGCAGTAGCTTAATAAATTAAGTACTTCCTGGTATGGTTACTGTACTGTAACTCCCCAAAAGAATCTGGATTGTGGTGAGGGAACAGAGAAAAAAGCTCATTTAGGACCTGCACTTACGAAGGGGGTAGGCAGCTGTATATCAGGGAGTAAACCTTCTGAGAATAAAAACAGCTGGAGCTTGTTAAGGTAATTACACAGGGGAAAGGATAATGTACTGGGAACTCCTCAGAAGAAATCTGATTTGTGGTGAGGGAGAGAGATAAAAGCTCATTTAGGAACGACATGAACATGCTGCGTAGGTAGCTGTTTATCAGTAAATATCTCCACTGAGATTAAGAAAAGCAGTAGCTTAATAAATTAAGTACTTCCTGGTATGGTTACTGTACTGGTAACTCCCCAAAAGAATCTGGATTGTGGTGAGGGAACAGAGAAAAAAGCTCATTTAGGACCTGCACTTACGAAGGGGGTAGGCAGCTGTATATCAGGGAGTAACCTTCTGAGAATAAAAAAGCTGGAGCTTGTTAAGGTAATTACACAGGGGAAAGGATAATGTACTGGGAACTCCTCAGAAGAATCTGATTTGTGGTGAGGGAGAGAGATAAAAGCTCATTTAGGAACGACATGAACATGCTGCGTAGGTAGCTGTTTATCAGTAAATATCTCCACTGAGATTAAGAAAAGCAGTAGCTTAATAAATTAAGTACTTCCTGGTATGGTTACTGTACTGGTAACTCCCCAAAAGAATCTGGATTTGGTGAGGGAACAGAGAAAAAAGCTCATTTAGGACCTGCACTTACGAAGGGGGTAGGCAGCTGTATATAAGGGAGTAAACCTTCTGAGAATAAAAACAGCTGGAGCTTGTTAAGGTAATTACACAGGGGAAAGGATAATGTACTGGGAACTCCTCAGAAGAATCTGATTTGTGGTGAGGGAAAGAGATAAAAGCTCATTTAGGAACGACATGAACATGCTGCGTAGGTAGCTGTTTATCAGTAAATATCTCCACTGAGATTAAGAAAAGCAGTAGCTTAATAAATTAAGTACTTCCTGGAATGGTTACTGTACTGGTAACTCCCCAAAAGAATCTGGATTGTGGTGAGGGAACAGAGAAAAAAGCTCATTTAGGACCTGCACTTACGAAGGGGGTAGGCAGCTGTATATCAGGGAGTAAACCTTCTGAGAATAAAAACAGCTGGAGCTTGTTAAGGTAATTACACAGGGGAAAGGATAATGTACTGGGAACTCCTCAGAAGAATCTGATTTGTGGTGAGGGGAGAGAGATAAAAGCTCATTTAAGAACGACATGAACATGCTGCGTACGTAGCTGTTTATCAGTAAATATCTCCACTGAGATTAAGAAAAGCAGTAGCTTAATAAATTAAGTACTTCCTGGTATGGTTACTGTACTGGTAACTCCCCAAAAGAATCTGGATTGTGGTGAGGGAACAGAGAAAAAAGCTCATTTAGGACCTGCACTTACGAAGGGGGTAGGCAGCTGTATATCAGGGAGTAAACCTTCTGAGAATAAAAAAGCTGGAGCTTGTTAAGGTAATTACACAGGGGAAAGGATAATGTACTGGGAACTCCTCAGAAGAATCTGATTTGTGGTGAGGGGAGAGAGATAAAAGCTCATTTAGGAACGACATGAACATGCTGCGTAGGTAGCTGTTTATCAGTAAATATCTCCACTGAGATTAAGAAAAGCAGTAGCTTAATAAATTAAGTACTTCCTGGTATGGTTACTGTACTGGTAACTCCCCAAAAGAATCTGGATTGTGGTGAGGGAACAGAGAAAAAAGCTCATTTAGGACCTGCACTTACGAAGGGGGTAGGCAGCTGTATATCAGGGAGTAAACCTTCTGAGAATAAAACAGCTGGAGCTTGTTAAGGTAATTACACAGGGGAAAGGATAATGTACTGGGAACTCCTCAGAAGAATCTGATTTGTGGTGAGGGGAGAGAGATAAAAGCTCATTTACGAACGACATGAACATGCTGCGTACGTAGCTGTTTATCAGTAAATATCTCCACTGAGATTAAGAAAAGCAGTAGCTTAATAAATTAAGTACTTCCTGGTATGGTTACTGTACTGGTAACTCCCCAAAAGAATCTGGATTGTGGTGAGGGAACAGAGAGAAAAGCTCATTTAGGACCTGCACTTACGAAGGGGGTAGGCAGCTGTATATCAGGGAGTAAACCTTCTGAGAATAAAACAGCTGGAGCTTGTTAAGGTAATTACACAGGGGAAAGGATAATGTACTGGGAACTCCTCAGAAGAATCTGATTTGTGGTGAGGGGAGAGAGATAAAAGCTCATTTAGGAACGACATGAACATGCTGCGTAGGTAGCTGTTTATCAGTAAATATCTCCACTGAGATTAAGAAAAGCAGTAGCTTAATAAATTAAGTACTTCCTGGTATGGTTACTGTACTGGTAACTCCCAAAAGAATCTGGATTGTGGTGAGGGAACAGAGAAAAAAGCTCATTTAGGACCTGCACTTACGAAGGGGGTAGGCAGCTGTATATCAGGGAGTAAACCTTCTGAGAATAAAAACAGCTGGAGCTTGTTAAGGTAATTACACAGGGGAAAGGATAATGTACTGGGAACTCCTCAGAAGAATCTGATTTGTGGTGAGGGGAGAGAGATAAAAGCTCATTTAGGAACGACATGAACATGCTGCGTAGGTAGCTGTTTATCAGTAAATATCTCCACTGAGATTAAGAAAAGCAGTAGCTTAATAAATTAAGTACTTCCTGGTATGGTTACTGTACTGGTAACTCCAAAAAGAATCTGGATTGTGGTGAGGGAACAGAGAAAAAAGCTCATTTAGGACCTGCACTTACGAAGGGGGTAGGCCTGTATATCAGGGAGTAAACCTTCTGAGAATAAAAACAGCTGGAGCTTGTTAAGGTAATTACACAGGGGAAAGGATAATGTACTGGGAACTCCTCAGAAGAATCTGATTGTGGTGAGGGGAGAGATAAAAGCTCATTTAGAACGACATGAACATGCTGCGTAGGTAGCTGTTTATCAGTAAATATCTCCACTGAGATTAAGAAAAGCAGTAGCTTAATAAATTAAGTACTTCCTGGTATGGTTACTGTACTGGTAACTCCCCAAAAGAATCTGGATTGTGGTGAGGGAACAGAGAAAAAAGCTCATTTAGGACCTGCACTTACGAAGGGGTAGGCAGCTGTATATCAGGGAGTAAACCTTCTGAGAATAAAAACAGCTGGAGCTTGTTAAGGTAATTACACAGGGGAAAGGATAATGTACTGGGAACTCCTCAGAAGAATCTGATTTGTGGTGAGGGGAGAGAGATAAAAGCTCATTTAGGAACGACATGAACATGCTGCGTAGGTAGCTGTTTATCAGTAAATATCTCCACTGAGATTAAGAAAAGCAGTAGCTTAATAAATTAAGTACTTCCTGGATGGTTACTGTACTGGTAACTCCCCAAAAGAATCTGGATTGTGGTGAGGGAACAGAGAAAAAAGCTCATTTAGGACCTGCACTTACGAAGGGGGTAGGCAGCTGTATATCAGGGAGTAAACCTTCTGAGAATAAAAACAGCTGGAGCTTGTTAAGGTAATTACACAGGGGAAAGGATAATGTACTGGGAACTCCTCAGAAGAATCTGATTTGTGGTGAGGGGAGAGAGATAAAAGCTCATTTAGGAACGACATGAACATGCTGCGTACGTAGCTGTTTATCAGTAAATATCTCCACTGAGATTAAGAAAAGCAGTAGCTTAATAAATTAAGTACTTCCTGGTATGGTTACTGTACTGGTAACTCCCCAAAAGAATCTGGATTGTGGTGAGGGAACAGAGAAAAAAGCTCATTTAGGACCTGCACTTACGAAGGGGGTAGGCAGCTGTATATCAGGGAGTAAACCTTCTGAGAATCAAAACAGCTGGAGCTTGTTAAGGTAATTACACAGGGGAAAGGATAATGTACTGGGAACTCCTCAGAAGAATCTGATTTGTGGTGAGAGGAGAGAGATAAAGCTCATTTAGGAACGACATGAACATGCTGCGTAGGTAGCTGTTTATCAGTAAATATCTCCACTGAGATTAAGAAAAGCAATAGCTTAATAAATTAAGTACTTCCTGGTATGGTTACTGTACTGGTAACTCCCCAAAAGAATCTGGATTTTGGTGAGGGAACAGAGAAAAAAGCTCATTTTGGACCTGCACTTACCAAGGGGGTAGGCAGCTGTATATAAGGGAATAAACCTTCTGAGAATAAAAAAGGCTGGAGCTTGTTTAGGTAATTACACAGGGGAAAGGATAATGTACTGGGAACTCCTCAGAAGAATCTGATTTGTGGTGAGGGAAAGAGATAAAAGCTCATTTAGGAACGACATGAACATGCTGCGTACGTAGCTGTTTATCAGTAAATATCTCCACTGAGATTAAGAAAAGCAGTAGCTTAATAAATTAAGTACTTCCTGGTATGGTTACTGTACTGGTAACTCCCCAAAAGAATCTGGATTGTGGTGAGGGAACAGAGAAAAAAGCTCATTTAGGACCTGCACTTACGAAGGGGGTAGGCAGCTGTATATCAGGGAGTAAACCTTCTGAGAATAAAAACAGCTGGAGCTTGTTAAGGTAATTACACAGGGGAAAGGATAATGTACTGGGAACTCCTCAGAAGAATCTGATTTGTGGTGAGGGAGAGAGATAAAAGCTCATTTAGGAACGACATGAACATGCTGCGTAGGTAGCTGTTTATCAGTAAATATCTCCACTGAGATTAAGAAAAGCAGTAGCTTAATAAATTAAGTACTTCCTGGTATGGTTACTGTACTGGTAACTCCCCAAAAGAATCTGGATTGTGGTGAGGGAACAGAGAAAAAAGCTCATTTAGGACCTGCACTTACGAAGGGGTAGGCAGCTGTATATCAGGGAGTAAACCTTCTGAGAATAAAAACAGCTGGAGCTTGTTAAGGTAATTACACAGGGGAAAGGATAATGTACTGGGAACTCCTCAGAAGAATCTGATTTGTGGTGAGGGGAGAGAGATAAAAGCTCATTTAGAACGACATGAACATGCTGCGTAGGTAGCTGTTTATCAGTAAATATCTCCACTGAGATTAAGAAAAGCAGTAGCTTAATAAATTAAGTACTTCCTGGTATGGTTACTGTACTGGTAACTCCCCAAAAGAATCTGGATTGTGGTGAGGGAACAGAGAAAAAAGCTCATTTAGGACCTGCACTTACGAAGGGGGTAGGCAGCTGTATATCAGGGAGTAAACCTTCTGAGAATAAAAACAGCTGGAGCTTGTTAAGGTAATTACACAGGGGAAAGGATAATGTACTGGGAACTCCTCAGAAGAATCTGATTTGTGGTGAGGGGAGAGAGATAAAAGCTCATTTAGGAACGACATGAACATGCTGCGTAGGTAGCTGTTTATCAGTAAATATCTCCACTGAGATTAAGAAAAGCAGTAGCTTAATAAATTAAGTACTTCCTGGTATGGTTACTGTACTGGTAACTCCCCAAAAGAATCTGGATTGTGGTGAGGGAACAGAGAAAAAAGCTCATTTAGGACCTGCACTTACGAAGGGGTAGGCAGCTGTATATCAGGGAGTAAACCTTCTGAGAATAAAAACAGCTGGAGCTTGTTAAGGTAATTACACAGGGGAAAGGATAATGTACTGGGAACTCCTCAGAAGAATCTGATTTGTGGTGAGGGGAGAGAGATAAAAGCTCATTTAGGAACGACATGAACATGCTGCGTAGGTAGCTGTTTATCAGTAAATATCTCCACTGAGATTAAGAAAAGCAGTAGCTTAATAAATTAAGTACTTCCTGGTATGGTTACTGTACTGGTAACTCCAAAAGAATCTGGATTGTGGTGAGGGAACAGAGAAAAAACTCATTTAGGACCTGCACTTACGAAGGGGGTAGGCAGCTGTATATCAGGGAGTAAACCTTCTGAGAATAAAAACAGCTGGAGCTTGTTAAGGTAATTACACAGGGGAAAGGATAATGTACTGGGAACTCCTCAGAAGAATCTGATTTGTGGTGAGGGGAGAGAGATAAAAGCTCATTTAGGAACGACATGAACATGCTGCGTAGGTAGCTGTTTATCAGTAAATATCTCCACTGAGATTAAGAAAAGCAGTAGCTTAATAAATTAAGTACTTCCTGGTATGGTTACTGTACTGGTAACTCCCCAAAAGAATCTGGATTGTGGTGAGGGAACAGAGAAAAAAGCTCATTTAGGACCTGCACTTACGAAGGGGGTAGGCAGCTGTATATCAGGGAGTAAACCTTCTGAGAATAAAAACAGCTGGAGCTTGTTAAGGTAATTACACAGGGGAAAGGATAATGTACTGGGAACTCCTCAGAAGAATCTGATTTGTGGTGAGGGGAGAGAGATAAAGCTCATTTAGGAACGACATGAACATGCTGCGTAGGTAGCTGTTTATCAGTAAATATCTCCACTGAGATTAAGAAAAGCAGTAGCTTAATAAATTAAGTACTTCCTGGTATGGTTACTGTACTGGTAACTCCCCAAAAGAATCTGGATTGTGGTGAGGGAACAGAGAAAAAAGCTCATTTAGGACCTGCACTTACCAAGGGGGTAGGCAGCTGTATATCAGGGAGTAAACCTTCTGAGAATAAAAAAGCTGGAGCTTGTTAAGGTAATTACACAGGGGAAAGGATAATGTACTGGGAACTCCTCAGAAGAATCTGATTTGTGGTGAGGGAGAGAGATAAAAGCTCATTTAGGAACGACATGAACATGCTGCGTAGGTAGCTGTTTATCAGTAAATATCTCCACTGAGATTAAGAAAAGCAGTAGCTTAATAAATTAAGTACTTCCTGGTATGGTTACTGTACTGGTAACTCCCCAAAAGAATCTGGATTGTGGTGAGGGAACAGAGAAAAAAGCTCATTTAGGACCTGCACTTACGAAGGGGGTAGGCAGCTGTATATCAGGGAGTAAACCTTCTGAGAATAAAAACAGCTGGAGCTTGTTAAGGTAATTACACAGGGGAAAGGATAATGTACTGGGAACTCCTCAGAAGAATCTGATTTGTGGTGAGGGGAGAGAGATAAAAGCTCATTTAGGAACGACATGAACATGCTGCGTAGGTAGCTGTTTATCAGTAAATATCTCCACTGAGATTAAGAAAAGCAGTAGCTTAATAAATTAAGTACTTCCTGGTATGGTTACTGTACTGGTAACTCCCCAAAAGAATCTGGATTGTGGTGAGGGAACAGAGAAAAAAGCTCATTTAGGACCTGCACTTACGAAGGAGGTAGGCAGCTGTATATCAGGGAGTAAACCTTCTGAGAATAAAAACAGCTGGAGCTTGTTAAGGTAATTACACAGGGGAAAGGATAATGTACTGGGAACTCCTCAGAAGAATCTGATTTGTGGTGAGGGGAGAGAGATAAAAGCTCATTTAGGAACGACATGAACATGCTGCGTAGTAGCTGTTTATCAGTAAATATCTCCACTGAGATTAAGAAAAGCAGTAGCTTAATAAATTAAGTACTTCCTGGTATGGTTACTGTACTGGTAACTCCCCAAAAGAATCTGGATTGTGGTGAGGGAACAGAGAAAAAAGCTCATTTAGGACCTGCACTTACGAAGGGGGTAGGCAGCTGTATATCAGGGAGTAAACCTTCTGAGAATAAAAACAGCTGGAGCTTGTTAAGGTAATTACACAGGGGAAAGGATAATGTACTGGGAACTCCTCAGAAGAATCTGATTTGTGGTGAGGGGAGAGAGATAAAAGCTCATTTAGGAACGACATGAACATGCTGCGTACGTAGCTGTTTATCAGTAAATATCTCCACTGAGATTAAGAAAAGCAGTAGCTTAATAAATTAAGTACTTCCTGGTATGGTTACTGTACTGGTAACTCCCCAAAAGAATCTGGATTGTGGTGAGGGAACAGAGAAAAAAGCTCATTTAGGACCTGCACTTACGAAGGGGGTAGGCAGCTGTATATCAGGGAGTAAACCTTCTGAGAATAAAAACAGCTGGAGCTTGTTAAGGTAATTACACAGGGGAAAGGATAATGTACTGGGAACTCCTCAGAAGAATCTGATTTGTGGTGAGGGGAGAGAGATAAAAGCTCATTTAGGAACGACATGAACATGCTGCGTAGGTAGCTGTTTATCAGTAAATATCTCCACTGAGATTAAGAAAAGCAGTAGCTTAATAAATTAAGTACTTCCTGGTATGGTTACTGTACTGGTAACTCCCCAAAAGAATCTGGATTGTGGTGAGGGAACAGAGAAAAAACCTCATTTAGGACCTGCACTTACGAAGGGGGTAGGCAGCTGTATATCAGGGAGTAAACCTTCTGAGAATAAAAACAGCTGGAGCTTGTTAAGGTAATTACACAGGGGAAAGGATAATGTACTGGGAACTCCTCAGAAGAATCTGATTTGTGGTGAGGGGAGAGAGATAAAAGCTCATTTAGGAACGACATGAACATGCTGCGTAGGTAGCTGTTTATCAGTAAATATCTCCACTGAGATTAAGAAAAGCAGTAGCTTAATAAATTAAGTACTTCCTGGTATGGTTACTGTACTGGAAACTCCCGAAAAGAATCTGGATTGTGGTGAGGGAACAGAGAAAAAAGCTCATTTAGGACCTGCACTTACGAAGGGGGTAGGCAGCTGTATATCAGGGAGTAAACCTTCTGAGAATAAAAACAGCTGGAGCTTGTTAAGGTAATTACACAGGGGAAAGGATAATGTACTGGGAACTCCTCAGAAGAATCTGATTTGTGGTGAGGGGAGAGAGATAAAAGCTCATTTAGGAACGACATGAACATGCTGCGTAGGTAGCTGTTTATCAGTAAATATCTCCACTGAGATTAAGAAAAGCAGTAGCTTAATAAATTAAGTACTTCCTGGTATGGTTACTGTACTGGTAACTCCCCAAAAGAATCTGGATTGTGGTGAGGGAACAGAGAAAAAACTCATTTAGGACCTGCACTTACGAAGGGGGTAGGCAGCTGTATATCAGGGAGTAAACCTTCTGAGAATAAAAACAGCTGGAGCTTGTTAAGGTAATTACACAGGGGAAAGGATAATGTACTGGGAACTCCTCAGAAGAATCTGATTTGTGGTGAGGGGAGAGAGATAAAAGCTCATTTAGGAACGACATGAACATGCTGCGTAGTAGCTGTTTATCAGTAAATATCTCCACTGAGATTAAGAAAAGCAGTAGCTTAATAAATTAAGTACTTCCTGGTATGGTTACTGTACTGGTAACTCCCCAAAAGAATCTGGATTGTGGTGAGGGAACAGAGAAAAAAGCTCATTTAGGACCTGCACTTACGAAGGGGGTAGGCAGCTGTATATCAGGGAGTAAACCTTCTGAGAATAAAAACAGCTGGAGCTTGTTAAGGTAATTACACAGGGGAAAGGATAATGTACTGGGAACTCCTCAGAAGAATCTGATTTGTGGTGAGGGGAGAGAGATAAAAGCTCATTTAGGAACGACATGAACATGCTGCGTAGTAGCTGTTTATCAGTAAATATCTCCACTGAGATTAAGAAAAGCAGTAGCTTAATAAATTAAGTACTTCCTGGTATGGTTACTGTACTGGTAACTCCCCAAAAGAATCTGGATTGTGGTGAGGGAACAGAGAAAAAAGCTCATTTAGGACCTGCACTTACGAAGGGGGTAGGCAGCTGTATATCAGGGAGTAAACCTTCTGAGAATAAAAACAGCTGGAGCTTGTTAAGGTAATTACACAGGGGAAAGGATAATGTACTGGGAACTCCTCAGAAGAATCTGATTTGTGGTGAGGGGAGAGAGATAAAAGCTCATTTAGGAACGACATGAACATGCTGCGTAGTAGCTGTTTATCAGTAAATATCTCCACTGAGATTAAGAAAAGCAGTAGCTTAATAAATTAAGTACTTCCTGGTATGGTTACTGTACTGGTAACTCCCCAAAAGAATCTGGATTGTGGTGAGGGAACAGAGAAAAAAGCTCATTTAGGACCTGCACTTACGAAGGGGGTAGGCAGCTGTATATCAGGGAGTAAACCTTCTGAGAATAAAAACAGCTGGAGCTTGTTAAGGTAATTACACAGGGGAAAGGATAATGTACTGGGAACTCCTCAGAAGAATCTGATTTGTGGTGAGGGGAGAGAGATAAAAGCTCATTTAGGAACGACATGAACATGCTGCGTAGTAGCTGTTTATCAGTAAATATCTCCACTGAGATTAAGAAAAGCAGTAGCTTAATAAATTAAGTACTTCCTGGTATGGTTACTGTACTGGTAACTCCCCAAAAGAATCTGGATTGTGGTGAGGGAACAGAGAAAAAAGCTCATTTAGGACCTGCACTTACGAAGGGGGTAGGCAGCTGTATATCAGGGAGTAAACCTTCTGAGAATAAAAACAGCTGGAGCTTGTTAAGGTAATTACACAGGGGAAAGGATAATGTACTGGGAACTCCTCAGAAGAATCTGATTTGTGGTGAGGGGAGAGAGATAAAAGCTCATTTAGGAACGACATGAACATGCTGCATAGGTAGCTGTTTATCAGTAAATATCTCCACTGAGATTAAGAAAAGCAGTAGCTTAATAAATTAAGTACTTCCTGGTATGGTTACTGTACTGGTAACTCCCCAAAAGAATCTGGATTGTGGTGAGGGAACAGAGAAAAAAGCTCATTTAGGACCTGCACTTACGAAGGGGGTAGGCAGCTGTATATCAGGGAGTAAACCTTCTGAGAATAAAAACAGCTGGAGCTTGTTAAGGTAATTACACAGGGGAAAGGATAATGTACTGGGAACTCCTCAGAAGAATCTGATTTGTGGTGAGGGGAGAGAGATAAAAGCTCATTTAGGAACGACATGAACATGCTGCGTAGGTAGCTGTTTATCAGTAAATATCTCCACTGAGATTAAGAAAAGCAGTAGCTTAATAAATTAAGTACTTCCTGGTATGGTTACTGTACTGGTAACTCCCCAAAAGAATCTGGATTGTGGTGAGGGAACAGAGAAAAAAGCTCATTTAGGACCTGCACTTACGAAGGGGGTAGGCAGCTGTATATCAGGGAGTAAACCTTCTGAGAATAAAAACAGCTGGAGCTTGTTAAGGTAATTACACAGGGAAAGGATAATGTACTGGGAACTCCTCAGAAGAATCTGATTTGTGGTGAGGGGAGAGAGATAAAAGCTCATTTAGGAACGACATGAACATGCTGCGTAGGTAGCTGTTTATCAGTAAATATCTCCACTGAGATTAAGAAAAGCAGTAGCTTAATAAATTAAGTACTTCCTGGTATGGTTACTGTACTGGTAACTCCCCAAAAGAATCTGGATTGTGGTGAGGGAACAGAGAAAAAAGCTCATTTAGGACCTGCACTTACGAAGGGGGTAGGCAGCTGTATATCAGGGAGTAAACCTTCTGAGAATAAAAACAGCTGGAGCTTGTTAAGGTAATTACACAGGGGAAAGGATAATGTACTGGGAACTCCTCAGAAGAATCTGATTTGGGTGAGGGGAGAGAGATAAAAGCTCATTTAGGAACGACATGAACATGCTGCGTAGTAGCTGTTTATCAGTAAATATCTCCACTGAGATTAAGAAAAGCAGTAGCTTAATAAATTAAGTACTTCCTGGTATGGTTACTGTACTGGTAACTCCCCAAAAGAATCTGGATTGTGGTGAGGGAACAGAGAAAAAAGCTCATTTAGGACCTGCACTTACGAAGGGGGTAGGCAGCTGTATATCAGGGAGTAAACCTTCTGAGAATAAAAACAGCTGGAGCTTGTTAAGGTAATTACACAGGGGAAAGGATAATGTACTGGGAACTCCTCAGAAGAATCTGATTTGTGGTGAGGGGAGAGAGATAAAAGCTCATTTAGGAACGACATGAACATGCTGCGTAGGTAGCTGTTTATCAGTAAATATCTCCACTGAGATTAAGAAAAGCAGTAGCTTAATAAATTAAGTACTTCCTGGTATGGTTACTGTACTGGTAACTCCCCAAAAGAATCTGGATTGTGGTGAGGGAACAGAGAAAAAAGCTCATTTAGGACCTGCACTTACGAAGGGGGTAGGCAGCTGTATATCAGGGAGTAAACCTTCTGAGAATAAAAACAGCTGGAGCTTGTTAAGGTAATTACACAGGGGAAAGGATAATGTACTGGGAACTCCTCAGAAGAATCTGATTTGTGGTGAGGGGAGAGAGATAAAAGCTCATTTAGGAACGACATGAACATGCTGCGTAGGTAGCTGTTTATCAGTAAATATCTCCACTGAGATTAAGAAAAGCAGTAGCTTAATAAATTAAGTACTTCCTGGTATGGTTACTGTACTGGTAACTCCCCAAAAGAATCTGGATTGTGGTGAGGGAACAGAGAAAAAAGCTCATTTAGGACCTGCACTTACGAAGGGGGTAGGCAGCTGTATATCAGGGAGTAAACCTTCTGAGAATAAAAACAGCTGGAGCTTGTTAAGGTAATTACACAGGGGAAAGGATAATGTACTGGGAACTCCTCAGAAGAATCTGATTTGTGGTGAGGGGAGAGAGATAAAAGCTCATTTAGGAACGACATGAACATGCTGCGTAGGTAGCTGTTTATCAGTAAATATCTCCACTGAGATTAAGAAAAGCAGTAGCTTAATAAATTAAGTACTTCCTGGTATGGTTACTGTACTGGTAACTCCCCAAAAGAATCTGGATTGTGGTGAGGGAACAGAGAAAAAAGCTCATTTAGGACCTGCACTTACGAAGGGGGTAGGCAGCTGTATATCAGGGAGTAAACCTTCTGAGAATAAAAACAGCTGGAGCTTGTTAAGGTAATTACACAGGGGAAAGGATAATGTACTGGGAACTCCTCAGAAGAATCTGATTTGTGGTGAGGGGAGAGAGATAAAAGCTCATTTAGGAACGACATGAACATGCTGCGTAGGTAGCTGTTTATCAGTAAATATCTCCACTGAGATTAAGAAAAGCAGTAGCTTAATAAATTAAGTACTTCCTGGTATGGTTACTGTACTGGTAACTCCCCAAAAGAATCTGGATTGTGGTGAGGGAACAGAGAAAAAAGCTCATTTAGGACCTGCACTTACGAAGGGGGTAGGCAGCTGTATATCAGGGAGTAAACCTTCTGAGAATAAAAACAGCTGGAGCTTGTTAAGGTAATTACACAGGGGAAAGGATAATGTACTGGGAACTCCTCAGAAGAATCTGATTTGTGGTGAGGGGAGAGAGATAAAAGCTCATTTAGGAACGACATGAACATGCTGCATAGGTAGCTGTTTATCAGTAAATATCTCCACTGAGATTAAGAAAAGCAGTAGCTTAATAAATTAAGTACTTCCTGGTATGGTTACTGTACTGGTAACTCCCCAAAAGAATCTGGATTGTGGTGAGGGAACAGAGAAAAAAGCTCATTTAGGACCTGCACTTACGAAGGGGGTAGGCAGCTGTATATCAGGGAGTAAACCTTCTGAGAATAAAAACAGCTGGAGCTTGTTAAGGTAATTACACAGGGGAAAGGATAATGTACTGGGAACTCCTCAGAAGAATCTGATTTGTGGTGAGGGGAGAGAGATAAAAGCTCATTTAGGAACGACATGAACATGCTGCGTAGGTAGCTGTTTATCAGTAAATATCTCCACTGAGATTAAGAAAAGCAGTAGCTTAATAAATTAAGTACTTCCTGGTATGGTTACTGTACTGGTAACTCCCCAAAAGAATCTGGATTGTGGTGAGGGAACAGAGAAAAAAGCTCATTTAGGACCTGCACTTACGAAGGGGGTAGGCAGCTGTATATCAGGGAGTAAACCTTCTGAGAATAAAAACAGCTGGAGCTTGTTAAGGTAATTACACAGGGGAAAGGATAATGTACTGGGAACTCCTCAGAAGAATCTGATTTTGGTGAGGGGAGAGAGATAAAAGCTCATTTAGGAACGACATGAACATGCTGCGTAGGTAGCTGTTTATCAGTAAATATCTCCACTGAGATTAAGAAAAGCAGTAGCTTAATAAATTAAGTACTTCCTGGTATGGTTACTGTACTGGTAACTCCCCAAAAGAATCTGGATTGTGGTGAGGGAACAGAGAAAAAAGCTCATTTAGGACCTGCACTTACGAAGGGGGTAGGCAGCTGTATATCAGGGAGTAAACCTTCTGAGAATAAAAACAGCTGGAGCTTGTTAAGGTAATTACACAGGGGAAAGGATAATGTACTGGGAACTCCTCAGAAGAATCTGATTTGTGGTGAGGGGAGAGAGATAAAAGCTCATTTAGGAACGACATGAACATGCTGCGTAGGTAGCTGTTTATCAGTAAATATCTCCACTGAGATTAAGAAAAGCAGTAGCTTAATAAATTAAGTACTTCCTGGTATGGTTACTGTACTGGTAACTCCCCAAAAGAATCTGGATTGTGGTGAGGGAACAGAGAAAAAAGCTCATTTAGGACCTGCACTTACGAAGGGGGTAGGCAGCTGTATATCAGGGAGTAAACCTTCTGAGAATAAAAACAGCTGGAGCTTGTTAAGGTAATTACACAGGGGAAAGGATAATGTACTGGGAACTCCTCAGAAGAATCTGATTTGTGGTGAGGGGAGAGAGATAAAAGCTCATTTAGGAACGACATGAACATGCTGCTAGGTAGCTGTTTATCAGTAAATATCTCCACTGAGATTAAGAAAAGCAGTAGCTTAATAAATTAAGTACTTCCTGGTATGGTTACTGTACTGGTAACTCCCCAAAAGAATCTGGATTGTGGTGAGGGAACGAGAAAAAAGCTCATTTAGGACCTGCACTTACGAAGGGGGTAGGCAGCTGTATATCAGGGAGTAAACCTTCTGAGAATAAAAACAGCTGGAGCTTGTTAAGGTAATTACACAGGGGAAAGGATAATGTACTGGGAACTCCTCAGAAGAATCTGATTTGTGGTCAGGGGAGAGAGATAAAAGCTCATTTATGAACGACATGAACATGCTGCTTAGGTAGCTGTTTATCAGTAAATATCTCCACTGAGATTAAGAAAAGCAGTAGCTTAATAAATTAAGTACTTCCGTTTATGGTTACTGTACTGGTAACTTACCAAAAGATCTGGATTGTGGTGAGGGAACAGAGAAAAAAGCTCATTTAGGACCTGCACTTACGAAGGGGGTCGGCAGCTGTATATCAGGGAGTAAACCTTCGGAGAATAAAAACAGCTGGAGCTTGTTAAGGTAATTACAAAAGGGAAAGGATAATGTATTGGGAACTCCTCAGAAGAATCTGATTTGTGTTGAGGGCAGAGAGATAAAACCTCATTTAGGAAGGACATGAACATGCTGCGTAGGTAGCTGTTTATCAGTAAATATCTCCACTGAGATTAAGAAAAGCAGTAGCTTAATAATTTAAGTACTTCCTGGTATGGATACTGTACTGGTAACTCCCCAAAAGAATCTGGATTGTGGTGAGGGAACAGAGAAAAAAGCTCATTTAGGACCTGCACTTACGAAGGGGGTAGGCAGCTGTATATCAGGGAGTAAACCTTCTGAGACTAAAAACACCTGGACTTGTTAAGGTAATTACACAGGGGAAAGGATAATGTACTGGGAACTCCTCATAAGAATCTGATTTGTTGTGAGGGGAGAGAGATAAAAGCTCATTTAGGAACGACATGAACATGCTGCGTAGGTAGCTGTTTATCAGTAAATATCTCCACTGAGATTAAGAAAAGCAGTAGCTTAATAAATTAAGTACTTCCTGGAATGGTTACTGTACTGGTAACTCCCCAAAAGAATCTGGATTGTGGTGAGGGAACAGAGAAAAAAGCTCATTTAGGACCTGCACTTACGAAGGGGTAGGCAGCTGTATATCAGGGAGTAAACCTTCTGAGAATAAAAACAGCTGGAGCTTGTTAAGGTAATTACACAGGGGAAAGGATAATGTACTGGGAACTCCTCAGAAGAATCTGATTTGTGGTGAGGGGAGAGAGATAAAAGCTCATTTAGGAACGACATGAACATGCTGCGTAGGTAGCTGTTTATCAGTAAATATCTCCACTGAGATTAAGAAAAGCAGTAGCTTAATAAATTAAGTACTTCCTGGTATGGTTACTGTACTGGTAACTCCCCAAAAGAATCTGGATTGTGGTGAGGGAACAGAGAAAAAAGCTCATTTAGGACCTGCACTTACGAAGGGGGTAGGCAGCTGTATATCAGGGAGTAAACCTTCTGAGAATAAAAACAGCTGGAGCTTGTTAAGGTAATTACACAGGGGAAAGGATAATGTACTGGGAACTCCTCAGAAGAATCTGATTTGTGGTGAGGGGAGAGAGATAAAAGCTCATTTAGGAACGACATGAACATGCTGCGTAGGTAGCTGTTTATCAGTAAATATCTCCACTGAGATTAAGAAAAGCAGTAGCTTAATAAATTAAGTACTTCCTGGTATGGTTACTGTACTGGTAACTCCCCAAAAGAATCTGGATTGTGGTGAGGGAACAGAGAAAAAAGCTCATTTAGGACCTGCACTTACGAAGGGGGTAGGCAGCTGTATATCAGGGAGTAAACCTTCTGAGAATAAAAACACATGGAGCTTGTTAAGGTAATTACACAGGGGAAAGGATAATGTACTGGGAACTCCTCAGAAGAATCTGATTTGTGGTGAGGGGAGAGAGATAAAAGCTCATTTAGGAACGACATGAACATGCTGCGTAGGTAGCTGTTTATCAGTAAATATCTCCACTGAGATTAAGAAAAGCAGTAGCTTAATAAATTAAGTACTTCCTGGTATGGTTACTGTACTGGTAACTCCCCAAAAGAATCTGGATTGTGGTGAGGGAACAGAGAAAAAAGCTCATTTAGGACCTGCACTTACGAAGGGGGTAGGCAGCTGTATATCAGGGAGTAAACCTTCTGAGAATAAAAACAGCTGGAGCTTGTTAAGGTAATTACACAGGGGAAAGGATAATGTACTGGGAACTCCTCAGAAGAATCTGATTTGTGGTGAGGGGAGAGAGATAAAAGCTCATTTATGAACGACATGAACATGCTGCGTAGGTAGCTGTTTATCAGTAAATATCTCCACTGAGATTAAGAAAAGCAGTAGCTTAATAAATTAAGTACTTCCTGGTATGGTTACTGTACTGGTAACTCCCCAAAAGAATCTGGATTGTGGTGAGGGAACAGAGAAAAAAGCTCATTTAGGACCTGCACTTACGAAGGGGGTAGGCAGCTGTATATCAGGGAGTAAACCTTCTGAGAATAAAAACAGTGGAGCTTGTTAAGGTAATTACACAGGGGAAAGGATAATGTACTGGGAACTCCTCAGAAGAATCTGATTTGTGGTCAGGGGAGAGAGATAAAAGCTCATTTATGAACGACATGAACATGCTGCTTAGGTAGCTGTTTATCAGTAAATATCTCCACTGAGATTAAGAAAAGCAGTAGCTTAATAAATTAAGTACTTCCGTTTATGGTTACTGTACTGGTAACTTACCAAAAGATCTGGATTGTGGTGAGGGAACAGAGAAAAAAGCTCATTTAGGACCTGCACTTACGAAGGGGGTCGGCAGCTGTATATCAGGGAGTAAACCTTCGGAGAATAAAAACAGCTGGAGCTTGTTAAGGTAATTACAAAAGGGAAAGGATAATGTATTGGGAACTCCTCAGAAGAATCTGATTTGTGTTGAGGGCAGAGAGATAAAACCTCATTTAGGAAGGACATGAACATGCTGCGTAGGTAGCTGTTTATCAGTAAATATCTCCACTGAGATTAAGAAAAGCAGTAGCTTAATAATTAAGTACTTCCTGGTATGGATACTGTACTGGTAACTCCCCAAAAGAATCTGGATTGTGGTGAGGGAACAGAGAAAAAAGCTCATTTAGGACCTGCACTTACGAAGGGGGTAGGCAGCTGTATATCAGGGAGTAAACCTTCTGAGACTAAAAACACCTGGACTTGTTAAGGTAATTACACAGGGGAAAGGATAATGTACTGGGAACTCCTCATAAGAATCTGATTTGTTGTGAGGGGAGAGAGATAAAAGCTCATTTAGGAACGACATGAACATGCTGCGTAGGTAGCTGTTTATCAGTAAATATCTCCACTGAGATTAAGAAAAGCAGTAGCTTAATAAATTAAGTACTTCCTGGAATGGTTACTGTACTGGTAACTCCCCAAAAGAATCTGGATTGTGGTGAGGGAACAGAGAAAAAAGCTCATTTAGGACCTGCACTTACGAAGGGGGTAGGCAGCTGTATATCAGGGAGTAAACCTTCTGAGAATAAAAACAGCTGGAGCTTGTTAAGGTAATTACACAGGGGAAAGGATAATGTACTGGGAACTCCTCAGAAGAATCTGATTTGTGGTAGGGGAGAGAGATAAAAGCTCATTTAGGAACGACATGAACATGCTGCGTAGGTAGCTGTTTATCAGTAAATATCTCCACTGAGATTAAGAAAAGCAGTAGCTTAATAAATTAAGTACTTCCTGGTATGGTTACTGTACTGGTAACTCCCCAAAAGAATCTGGATTGTGGTGAGGGAACAGAGAAAAAAGCTCATTTAGGACCTGCACTTACGAAGGGGGTAGGCAGCTGTATATCAGGGAGTAAACCTTCTGAGAATAAAAACAGCTGGAGCTTGTTAAGGTAATTACACAGGGGAAAGGATAATGTACTGGGAACTCCTCAGAAGAATCTGATTTGTGGTGAGGGGAGAGAGATAAAAGCTCATTTAGGAACGACATGAACATGCTGCGTAGGTAGCTGTTTATCAGTAAATATCTCCACTGAGATTAAGAAAAGCAGTAGCTTAATAAATTAAGTACTTCCTGGTATGGTTACTGTACTGGTAACTCCCCAAAAGAATCTGGATTGTGGTGAGGGAACAGAGAAAAAAGCTCATTTAGGACCTGCACTTACGAAGGGGGTAGGCAGCTGTATATCAGGGAGTAAACCTTCTGAGAATAAAAACAGCTGGAGCTTGTTAAGGTAATTACACAGGGGAAAGGATAATGTACTGGGAACTCCTCAGAAGAATCTGATTTGTGGTGAGGGGAGAGAGATAAAAGCTCATTTAGGAACGACATGAACATGCTGCGTAGGTAGCTGTTTATCAGTAAATATCTCCACTGAGATTAAGAAAAGCAGTAGCTTAATAATTAAGTACTTCCTGGTATGGTTACTGTACTGGTAACTCCCCAAAAGAATCTGGATTGTGGTGAGGGAACAGAGAAAAAAGCTCATTTAGGACCTGCACTTACGAAGGGGGTAGGCAGCTGTATATCAGGGAGTAAACCTTCTGAGAATAAAAACAGCTGGAGCTTGTTAAGGTAATTACACAGGGGAAAGGATAATGTACTGGGAACTCCTCAGAAGAATCTGATTTGTGGTGAGGGGAGAGAGATAAAAGCTCATTTAGAACGACATGAACATGCTGCGTAGGTAGCTGTTTATCAGTAAATATCTCCACTGAGATTAAGAAAAGCAGTAGCTTAATAAATTAAGTACTTCCTGGTATGGTTACTGTACTGGTAACTCCCCAAAAGAATCTGGATTGTGGTGAGGGAACAGAGAAAAAAGCTCATTTAGGACCTGCACTTACGAAGGGGGTAGGCAGCTGTATATCAGGGAGTAAACCTTCTGAGAATAAAAACAGCTGGAGCTTGTTAAGGTAATTACACAGGGGAAAGGATAATGTACTGGGAACTCCTCAGAAGAATCTGATTTGTGGTGAGGGGAGAGAGATAAAAGCTCATTTAGGAACGACATGAACATGCTGCGTAGGTAGCTGTTTATCAGTAAATATCTCCACTGAGATTAAGAAAAGCAGTAGCTTAATAAATTAAGTACTTCCTGGTATGGTTACTGTACTGGTAACTCCCCAAAAGAATCTGGATTGTGGTGAGGGAACAGAGAAAAAAGCTCATTTAGGACCTGCACTTACGAAGGGGGTAGGCAGCTGTATATCAGGGAGTAAACCTTCTGAGAATAAAAACAGCTGGAGCTTGTTAAGGTAATTACACAGGGGAAAGGATAATGTACTGGGAACTCCTCAGAAGAATCTGATTTGTGGTGAGGGGAGAGAGATAAAAGCTCATTTAGGAACGACATGAACATGCTGCGTAGGTAGCTGTTTATCAGTAAATATCTCCACTGAGATTAAGAAAAGCAGTAGCTTAATAAATTAAGTACTTCCTGGTATGGTTACTGTACTGGTAACTCCCCAAAAGAATCTGGATTGTGGTGAGGGAACAGAGAAAAAAGCTCATTTAGGACCTGCACTTACGAAGGGGGTAGGCAGCTGTATATCAGGGAGTAAACCTTCTGAGAATAAAAACAGCTGGAGCTTGTTAAGGTAATTACACAGGGGAAAGGATAATGTACTGGGAACTCCTCAGAAGAATCTGATTTGTGGTGAGGGGAGAGAGATAAAAGCTCATTTAGGAACGACATGAACATGCTGCGTAGGTAGCTGTTTATCAGTAAATATCTCCACTGAGATTAAGAAAAGCAGTAGCTTAATAAATTAAGTACTTCCTGGTATGGTTACTGTACTGGTAACTCCCCAAAAGAATCTGGATTGTGGTGAGGGAACAGAGAAAAAAGCTCATTTAGGACCTGCACTTACGAAGGGGGTAGGCAGCTGTATATCAGGGAGTAAACCTTCTGAGAATAAAAACAGCTGGAGCTTGTTAAGGTAAT